>NW_021191578.1:0-1071 GCF_002162155.2 Triticum dicoccoides | reverse complement strand
GTGTTTAGGTAGGTCGTGGTCTACACCCACGTCGGCTTTCGCTTGAAGTCTGCCGAGCACATGTCGTGTGCAGACGCTAAGTGGTGGAAACATGTATGAAGAAGTACACCCCTGCAGGGTTAACATCATCTATTCGAATAGCCGTGTCCGCGAAAAAGGACTTCTGGGTTGCTTATATCAGTTCATAGACAAGTGAAAGTGGATACTCTAAAATACGCAAGATAAGCGTGAGTGCTATGGATGGCGTTCTCGTAGGGAGACGGGAGCGGATCCATAGTGGTGTATTGATATGGTGAATATGTGGACTCGTGTGCGCCACCTCAAAAGAGTTACTTGCAGTCGTAGTTCAGGATAGCCACCGAGTCAAAGCTGGCTTGCTGCAGTTAAACTCCACCATCCCCTTTGTTGATAATGATGCATGTGTAGATAGATCTGATGTAAGTCTTGCTGGGTACATTTGTACTCACGTTCGCCTATTTTATGTTTTGCAGAGAGACTTCAGTCTCACTAGTAGTTCCACGTGGACTTCGACGTTTAGTTTGATACCTCAGCTACGATCTTGTGCCCTCGGCAGGATCTGATAGATAGTCAGGATTTTCAGCCTTTTTCATTTATAGATGTCTGTACCCAGACATGATAGCTTCCGCTTGTGCTTTGACTTGTATGCTCTGAGTGTTGGGTCATGAGACCCCTGTTGTAATATCTCGCTCCTCGGAGCCTATTGAATAGACTACTTGAGTCGTAGAGTCATTTTGTGATGCCATGTTGTATTGCACATATCGAACATATTGTGTGTATGTTATTGAAATGCTTGGTATGTGTGGGATCTGACTATCTAGTTGTTTATCTTTAGTAGCCTCTCTTACCGGGAAATGTCTCCTAGTGTTTCCACCGAGCCATGGTAGCTTGCTACTGCTCCGGAACACTTAGGCTGGCCGGCATGTGTCCTTCTTCGTTCCTGTGTCTGTCCCTTCGGGGAAATGTCACGCGATGAATACCGGAGTCCTGTTAGCCCGCTACAGCCCGGTTCACCGGAGTCCTGCTAGCCCAGTGCTACAGCCTGGATTCACT
>NW_021191577.1:0-1603 GCF_002162155.2 Triticum dicoccoides | reverse complement strand
ATGCACCATAGCGCCGGTCCCGCGAACCCCCGAGCTCCGGCCGCCGCCGGGGTCGATGCCGCGCTCAACTCCGGCCACCCCACGCCCTCTCGTGGCTCCCCCTAGATGCGCGGGAGCACGGGCTTCCTCCTGGTGCCCTCAGGGTGCCCAACCGCAGCCTGTAGTGCCAACCCGAGCTACTCCGGCGAGGTTCCGCCGTCGCCGTGGTCGCCGGCGTCACTCGCCGACGTGGCCACTTAATTAGGGCGTAAACACCTCGCTAATCACCCACTAGAGCCACTGCCAAGTGGGCCCCCGTGCCTAATTAATTAGTTTAACCTCTCTGTTTAGATTAGTACTAATTTTGTGGGCCCCATAGGTCAGTTTGACCTGGCCCCGTCACACTTTGACCGACCCCACACGTCGGAGTTGACCAGGCTGATGTGTCCGTTGACTGGGCCCACCTTCCAGCGACCTAAACGAGCCCTAAGTCACTGACGTGTGGGCCCCACACGTCAGGTTTGACCGAGCCAGCCCAGTTGACCCTGCTGACGTCACTGTGACGTGGGGCTGACGCAATAAGTGTTTTCTGGATTTAATTTAATTCTGAAATTCCAGAAAATTGTATAAACTTCAATAATTCATAGAAAATTAACCGTAACTCCAAATTAAATAATTTATATATGAAAAATTATCAGAAAAATTCAAGGAATCCATCTGTACCATTTTCATGCATGTTAGAACAACTTATAGCTGCTGTTTAGCACAAATCAATTAAATGGCATTTGAATAATCACATATGGAGTTTGAATTTGAATCTTGTATTCAAACCAACTTCATTTAATCTGTTGCTAGTTGCATTAGCCCAAAACACATTCATTTTGCCATGTCATAGCATGCATCATATTGTGCATTGCATTGATCGTGCTTTTTTCTGTATTGCCGGTATTGTCCCCTCTCGATAGACGTGTACCGATGATGTGATCGTTGACACTGATGAAGACTCAATGTTATCTTCAGAAGTGCCAGGCAAGCAAAACCCCCTTGTTCATTCCGATACAATCCTACTCTCTCGCTCCTGCTCTCTTTTACTGCATTAGGACAACAACGATTCATCTGTTACTTGCTGCGGTAGCTGAACCCCTTTATCCTTTGCATGACCTGTCATTCCACAGTAAATAGATGAAACCCACTAGTATGAGTAGGAGTTGTTTGAGCCCTGTTGTGCCTACTCATTCATGCTTGTTTGTCATGCCTGCTACTGCTTAGAGTTGTGTCAGGTCTGATTCATCCGGGATGAATCAGAGGTGTGTGAACATGTCCTACTGTGTGTGAGCTAAGTGTGTGAACACGATTTGGTAAAAGGTGTCGGTGAGAGGCCATGTAGGAGTACATGGTGGGTTGTCTCATTGAAGCCGTCCTCAGGAACTGAGTTCTGTGTTTGTGATCCATGATTCAGCTACTACCATACATTGGGCCCTGAAATATGACCCCGCTCGACTTCTTATTCACCCTTGTCCTCTGTCCAGGAGTTGCAAGTAGTTTCTGGTGTTTGTAGTATGCTGGAGGCCGTGGACAGCGCTGACCGTAGGGGTGGGCTGTGATGCGGTAGGCACGTGGCCGG
>NW_021191576.1:0-1592 GCF_002162155.2 Triticum dicoccoides | reverse complement strand
AGAGTCAATTCATGGGCTTTGTCGATCGCGGGAGACGTGCCACCACCTTTGCAAATACCACAACCGTCACGAGAGGTGCACAAACATAAAAATGCACATGATCAGGTTAATGTATCTATACCACCATTTAATGGCCGTTTTAAACCTGCTTTATATATTGAATGGGAGTTCGACATAAAAAATATATTTGCTTCCCATAATTTCAATGAACATAAAAAGGTTAAGGTTGCGGTTGGTTCTTTCACTGGTTATGCTTTGGTTTGGTGGAGTGAATATTGTCGGTTAAACCCTGATTATATACCTACTACTTGGGATGATTTGAAACTTGCCATGCGACATACTTTCGTCCCTGCTTATTATACTCGTGACATGATTAAGAAGTTGCAACACTTAAAATAAGGTAGTGAAACTGTAACAAAATATTATGATGATTTACAAACTACCTTGTTGCATTCCTCTTTAGAAGAAAGTGAAGATGATTTTATGGATAGATTTTGGGGAGGATTAAACTGTGATATTCAAGAGATACTAATTCATGAAGAGTGTTATCCTATGGACCATTTGTTTCATCTTGCTTGCAAAGCTGAACAGGAAATAGAACGACGTGTTGGCCATGAGGAGAACAAGCGCACGGTGCACATTCCAAGAGTTGATATGATTGTTCCTTCAACTACTAGGCATACTATGACAACCACATCTGTTGTTGTCAGGACTACATCACCTCCACCATGTGACACATCGCCCCCGAGAGTGGCTACATCATCTGAGTTGATCATAAGAGGTAATGACAAAGGTACTGATCTTCCATCTCTACATGAGAATGATGAATGCCTTGTCAATTTGAATGCACCACCTGATGAGCTACCCACTACTTTGATCACACCACCTATTTTAGAGGACTACGTTGATAATTTGACTTTGCCATGTGATCAAACAACTGAAATACCAACAATTTTGAGTGCACCCATTGAATTAACTATTGATGCAAAAGAACCAATGTATAATCATTTTGATATGACCTCTAATCTTAGTGATGATTCTGTGTTGAATGACTTATTGCATGTTTGCTTATTTAAGCATGTTGTAGCATGTAAATTTGATGCAAGTAAGGTTTATTCACCAATGTTGGGATGGTTTAATGATAAACATTGTCGATCTTTTGAAATAAATAAGAGCTTCACTTATATGTGCAAACTGAGTTGCAATATTTTCATGCCTTCTACTTCTTGTGCTAATTTTTTGGCTTTAGATTTTATGAACTATGCAAGTTACTCATCTATTCATGTGTCATATATGCAAAAATCAAGGGAAGTAAAAATGGATGACATATACATATACAACATGTACACCTTGTCTCTTTTGTTAGCCACATTTCAGATTAAGCAACGCCGAGGACGGCTTTATTTTCAAGAAGGGGAGGATGATGAGGACATGACTACCTTGGATATGACCAAAAATATTGCATATATGCATATTTGTCAGGTGATTTCTAGTGCAAACTATTCAATAATCTATTTATGTTATCCAGAACAAAAATACTTCACACACTTTTGTGTTTTGTCTAATTGCAGGTGTATGGGACATTTGTACAA
>NW_021191575.1:0-1102 GCF_002162155.2 Triticum dicoccoides | reverse complement strand
TTTTCCCTTGTTTACGTGCCGCGCCGTGATTTTGTTGGTGTTCTAGGCTCGCGTCTCTAGCACAGTCTAGCCTAGGACCAGCACAGTACCGTCGTTGAGCGTTTATTCAACTTTGCATCTCTGAATTGATTATTGCTGACCCTTTTTGCTACCATATTATAAGCCTTCCCAGCTCCACATACATCTACGTCGTGCGTTTGACTCTCCCTGGTAATCGCTCTATCCAAGCTTTGAGAGTTTTTGACTACAACGGTTGCCGATCACCGCCTGCTGCTGGGTAAGAACTGGTAAGAATTTGAGATTTGCTTGACGGATTTGTGACACCCACCACCACCACTTGTTCGTAGTCTGTAGGATCATATTCTTGTGTGTTTCTATTGCTGCTAACCATGCCAGGATCACAAGCCGACGAGATTGACAGGGAGAATTTATCGAACAAGGAGCTTCATGATAAGTTTCAGCAAATGATGACTGAACAGGTGCAAGATGTGCTGAACAATTTTGAAGAGGCCATGGAGAAGATCACTGGCTTTGAGAAGACGTTCGAAACAAAGCTCGATAACAAGTTTAATGAATTGCTCGCGCGTCTTCCACCACCACCACCCGCTGCAGCTAACGCACCTCTCCAACAACAACAACAACAACAATGACTACCTCCACGTCGCGAAGCAGACCTCCGCCGAGCAAGCCGTGTTCCTCTTGCGTTTGGCCAAACTGTTGGTGCTGCTGTTGATACTTCTGTGGCTCCTGCTGCTGATGCGGAGGAGGATGATTATGTGGGAGACTATGAGGATGAGGTTGATCAAAATCAACACTACGTGCAGCCACCTGTACCACCACCAGCAGGTCGACCTCAGGTATATATTCGTAATGGTAGGCCTGCACCACCACCTCAGGTATGAGATGATGTCCATATTCCTAAACTGAAATTGAATATTCCACCATTTGAGGGTAGATATGTTCCTGATATATATCTTACTTGGGAGTTAGAAACTGAACAACGATTTACATGTTTACAATATCCTGAGGAGAGACGAGTTGCTGCTGCCGTTTGTGCTTTCACTAGTTTTGCATGTGTATGGTGGTCTGAACATTGTAGATT
>NW_021191574.1:0-1778 GCF_002162155.2 Triticum dicoccoides | reverse complement strand
CCCCCTCCTCCTGTTCCTCCGACCGGGCGAGGCAGAGCGCGCCCGTCCCCGCCGGACCCGCCTCGCCGGCATCGCCCGAGCGAGGGGATAAGGCTTGCGCCTCCTCGCCTCCTCGATCCCCGCCTCCACTTGCACCACCCACTCCACCTGCTCTTTCCCCCCACCCTGTCTCGCTCGCCCGCCTCTCCCGAGCGCGCTCGCCGCCGTTCTCCGTCGTCACCGCGGCCACAACCATCGCCTCGCTCCGCCGTCTTGTCGTGAAGCTCCGCCGGGGTCGACTCCGTCGTCTGGTGCCCCCAGGTGGAGCTGGGAAGCATCACTGACGTCGCACGAGCTCGTCCCCTTCCGCCCTCGTCGCCGGCGAGATCCCTCGAATTCCGGCTTCCCCTGCGCTCCTAACCTACCAAGGGCCATCGGCGTGCCGCTCGGTGAGCTCTCCTACCTTCTCCCTCTCCTTGCCTACTTGGCGCGCCCCCTAGCTGCTTCCCCACGTGCGCCCGAACGCAGCGCCGCGGAGCTCGTCGCCGGCGAGACTCCGGTGACCTTTTGGTCACGGGCTCAAGCCCGTTGGACTCGCCGCACCACGGGGATCCTCCCCAGCCCTTCCTTTCGTTCCGTAGCACGCTGCTTCGCCTTCGCCATCACACGCCCGAAGGTCGTCGCCGCCTTTTCCGTCGCCGGCGATGCTCCGGTCGTCCCCGACGCCAGTCATCGTCACCATCGTGTGCGCGGTGCCGGGCCGCGCCCTTAGGTCCAAGCCGTAGGTCCGGAGGCCCCCTGTAGCGCGGCTCCGGCCAACTCCGGCGAGACGCCGCCGTCGCCTTGGTCGCCGGAGCCCTCCCCGGCGCAGCCACCAACATGGATGCGTGGGCCCCATCACCTGAGTTGCTGACGCTGGGCCCCACGGGACCCTGTCGACTAGTTTGACCAGTCAACATGCTGACTGGGCTTCTCTGTGACACTGACGTGCGGGCCCCACCACGTAATTAGATTAACTAAACCGGTTTTATAAATAAAACTAATTAGTTAACCTAACCAGTCACTGACTGCTGGGGCCCACGCCCCCTAACTAACCCTGTTAGCTTAGTTAAGCCTCTGTTAGACAGAGAGGCTGACAGGTGGGTCCCACCTGTCAGTTTGACTGGTCAGCAGAGCTGATGCAATGCTGACGTCACTACTGGCGCAATAAACCTTTTCTGCTTTTAAAATAATTCAGAAATTGGTTTAAACTTTGAAAATCCGTAACTTTTAAACCGTAACTCCGATGAAAATGTTTTCTATATGAAAGTTGCTCAGAAAAATCCAACGAATCCGAATACGCGGTCCGTTCATCTGTCACATGCCCCTAGCATGCTGAACATGGAACTTTCCCCCTCCGGTCATCTGTCTGACACAGGTCCGGAACCGGGAACACCTTCCCGGTTGATTTCCCCCTTCACCTATAACGTCTAGGACCGCGTTAGAGCACGCTTAGCGCTACGTATCGTCATGTCATGCTTAGTGTTACCTCTGTTTACTAAGTATTTACTGTTTCTTCCCCCTCTTCTCTCCGGTAGACCCCGAGGCCGCTGATGCCCCGGTGACCGACTACGTCGTCGACAACGACCCCTTCTTGCCAGATCAACCAGGCAAGCCCCCCCTTTGATCATCCCGATATCGCCCATTCCATTCTCTCATGCTTGCATTAGATTTTGCTATTGTTATTGTTTGCTCCTATTCTGATGCATAGCCTCCTTTTGTAACCTGCTTATTGTTACCTTACCGGCTTATCCTAAACT
>NW_021191573.1:0-2445 GCF_002162155.2 Triticum dicoccoides | reverse complement strand
GAGCTTGATTAGCTTCGTCTTCCCTCCGCTGCCACCGTCGCCAGTCTCACCACCCCTGTTGCTGCGACTACCAGCTATTTTCAGCATTGGCATCATCGTCTTGGCCATTTATGCAGTTCTCGTCTCTCGTCTTTGGTTCATCGTGGTGTTTTGTGGTCTGTCTACGGTAACGCTTCGTTGGATTGTCTGGGTTGTAGGCTTGGTAAGCAGATTCAACTACCCTATCCTCATAGTGAGTCAGTGTCCGAGCGCTCCTTTGACCTCATTCACTCTGATGTTTGTGGTCCGGCTCCCTTCGCTTCGAAAGGGGTTCATCGCTACTACATTATCTTTATAGATGATTTTTCCCGGTACACTTGGATCTACTTTATGTCTTCTCGTAGTAAGGTCTTATCTATATACAAAAAAATATTCTACCATAGTTCATACCCAGTTATCGACTCCTATTCGTGTTTTTCGTGCAGATTCAACTGGTGAGTATATCTCCCATGCGCTGCGAGGATTTCTTGCTGAGCAGAGTACTCTTGTTGGGGAACGTAGTATTTCAAAATTTCCCTATGATCACGCAAGATCTATCTATGTGATGCATAGCAACGAGAGGGGGAGAGTGTGTCCACGTACCCTCGTAGACCAAAAGCGTAAGCATTTAGTAACACGGTTGATGTAGTCAAACGTCTTTGCGATCCAACCGATCCAAGTACCGAACATATGGCACCTCCGTGTTCAGCACATGTTCAGCTCGATGACGACCCTCGTGCTCTTGATCCAGTTGAGGGCGAGGGTGAGATCCGTCAGCATGATGACGTGGCAATGGTGATGACGATGCTACCGGCATAGGGCTTTGCCTAAGCACTACGATGGTATGATCGAGGTGTGTAACTGTGGAGGTGGGCTCCGCACACGGTTAAGAGAAACTTGTGTGTTCTAGGGTGCCCCTGCCCCCGTATATAAAGGAGGAAGGGGGAGGCCAGCCGGCCCTAGGGGCACTCCCAAGGAGAGGGAGTTTACTAGGACTACTAGTCCTAGTAGGATTCCTCCACAAGGAAGAGAGGGGGGAGGAAGGAGAGGGAGAGGGAGTAGGAAAGGGGTTGCCGCCACCCCCCCTTTCCTTGTCCAATTCGGACAGCTAAGGGAGGGGGCGCGGCCAGCCTTGTCCGCCCTCCTCTCTCTCCACTAAGGCCTGTGAGGGCCCATTAGTTCCTCCGGGGGGTTCCGGTAACCCCTCCAGCACTCCGTTTTTACTCAAAACCACTCGCAACACTTCTGGTGTCTGAATAATATAGTCCAATATATCAATCTATATGTCTCGACCATTTTGAGATTCCTCGTCACGTCTGTGATCTCATCCGGGACTCCGAACAAACTTTGGTCATCAAAACACATAACTCATAATACATGTCGCCATCGAACGTTAAGCGTGCGGACCCTACGGGTTCAAGAACTATGTAGACATGACCAAGACACATCTCTGATCAATAACCAATAGCGGAACCTGGATGCTCATATTGGCTCCTACATATTCTACGAAGATCTTTATCGGTCAAAATGCATAACAACATACGTTGTTCCCTTTCTCATCGGTATGTTACTTGCCCGAGATTCGATCGTCGGTATCATCATACCTAGTTCAATCTCGTTACTGGCAAGTCTCTTTACTCGTTCCATAATGCCTCAACCTGCAACTAACTCATTATTCACATTGCTTGCAAGGCTTATAATGATGGGCATTACCGAGAGGGCCCAGAGATACCTCTTCGATACACGGAGTGACAAATCCTAATCTCGATCTATGCCAACCCAAAAAACACCTTCGGAGACACCTGTAGAGCATCTTTATAATCACCCATTTACGTTGTGACGTTTGATAGCACACAAGGTGTTCCTCCGGTATTCGGGAGTTGCATAATCTCATAGTCTGAGGAACTTGTAGAAGTTATGAAGAAAGCAATAGCAATAAACTTAATGATCATAATGCTAACCTAATGGATGGGTCATGTCGATCACATCATTCTCTAATGATTTGATCCCATTCATCAAATGACAACACATGTTTATGGTTAGGAAACATAACCATCTTTGATTAGTGAGCTAGTCAAGTAGAGGCATACTGGGGACCATATGTTTTGTCTATGTATTCACACATGTACGAATTTTCCGGTTAATACAATTCTAGCATGAATAATAAACATTTATCATGATATAAGGAAATATAAATAACAACTTTATTATTGCCTCTAGGGCATATTTCCTTCAGTCTCCCACTTGCACTAGAGTCAATAATCTAGATTACATGGTCATGATTCTAACACCCATGGTGTCTTGCTGCTGATCATGTATTGCTCGTGGAAGAGGCTTAGTCAACAGGTCTGCAACATTCAGATCTGTATGTAATTTGCAAATCTCCATGTCTCCCTCCGCGACTTCATGTCGGGTGGAATTGAAGCG
>NW_021191572.1:0-835 GCF_002162155.2 Triticum dicoccoides | reverse complement strand
TAGTCATGCATTAGAGTGTTGCATCATGTTTACTCTTTCATCAGAAACTTGAAATGGGGATCTGTGAAACCCTCAGAATCATTTTGAAAATGATCCAAATAAAAACTTCTCCAAAAGGGTCCAAGAAAATGCTCATGTTGCTCTCTGAAAATATTGGACAGAGATAAAAATCAAACCAATATTTTTAGTGGCTCATGGACATTTATTTTGGGCATTTGGAATTAATGCATAAATATTTGCATTGGAAATATATTTCTATATATATTAATATATGTCCAAATATTATGCCAATTATAAAGGAGCTCTGGAATAATATATCTAGCCCCTGCAAAAATTGGCATAAGTTAAATAAATGATTTAATATATTATTTAAATCAAAACAAATGTCAGAAATTAGAAAACAGAAAAAAATAAGAGGGAGAAGCTTACCTGGGCTCCTTCACTGTGCAGCCCATCCAGCTGGCCGGCCCAGCCAGCAGGCGGCCCAGCCCGCCTCCCTCCTCTGTCGTCTTTGTCCCGACAGAGGGAGGGGAGTGTGGCCGGCGCGCGCGCCCGCCACCGCGCCACGCCACCTCTCTCCCTGCCTGCCTGCCCTCCCCTCCTCGCCTCGATGCCCTGGACGACGCCACGCCTCCCCCCTGCTCTCTCTCACTCTCCCTCGGCTCTCCCCTCCTCTCCCTCGCTCTCTCTCTCACACGGCCGAACACCACCGTCGCCGCCGTTCGCCTTAGCAGCCGTCTCCGGCAACCCCTCGCTCCCCCGACTAGCTCAGAAGCTCCGCCACAACCCCCTCTTCCTCCCCACCGCTCCACGGGCCTCCGGAAGCCCTGCATCG
>NW_021191571.1:0-1261 GCF_002162155.2 Triticum dicoccoides | reverse complement strand
GGGGGGGTTTTGCTTGCCTGGCACTTCTGAAGATAACATTGAGTCTTCATCAGTGTCAACGATCACATCGTCGATACAACGTCTACCGAGGGGGAACAACACCGGCAAACACAGAAGAAACACAATCAATGCAATGCACAATATGATGCATGCTATGACATGGCAATATGAATGTGTTTTGGGCTAATGCACCTAAAACCAGATTAAATGAAGTTGGTTTGAATCCAAGATTCAAATTCAAACTCCATATGTGGATATTTAAATGCCATTAGTATGATTTGTGATAAACAGCAGCTATAAGTTGTTCTAACATGCATGAAAATGGTACAGATGGATTCCTTGAATTTTTCTGATAATTTTTCATATATAATTTATTTAATTTGGAGTTACGGTTGAATTTCTATGAATTTTAGAAGTTTTAGGCATTTTCTGGAATTTCCTGAATTATAAAAAAATCCAGAAAATACTTATTGCGTCAGCCCCACGTTACAATGACGTCAGCAGGGTCAACTGGGCGCCCCAGGTCAAATCTGACGTGTGGGGGCCACACGTCAGTGACACAGGAGCTAATCCCGGTCAAACCCAGCGCTGACTGGGGTTTGACCAGGGGTGGGGCCCGCTGTCAGTGGCCTAGGGGGTTGATTAGTGTGGGGGGGTTAGCCGCTAATGATGCCCACGTCATCATCGCCGGACTTACGCCGGCGGCGACCAAAATGGCGGCGGCAACGCGCCGGACTTGCGCTAAAGGCGACGGAGGCGGCGGCTGGGGGCACCGGGGCGTAGCCCGGGCTCTCCCGCATCTGATGGGGTAGGTGGGAGGCTGCGGGAACGCCGGGGCTCATCGGAACGGAGCTCGCGGCGGCGCCGGAGTTCGGGTGGTAACGGGCGCGAGGCCCTGGTGGGGTTTTGGGCAAGCTGAGCTGCGCATGGGCTTCCTGTGAGCCCCACGAGCTCAAAGCCGTGCTCGGACGCGACCGAAACAGGCCATGGCCGCGACGGCAGCATGGCCGGCGGCAGCGAGCTCCGGTCGTCGGCAAAGTGGCAGCTGCGGTGTGCAAACGAGAGAACGGAGAGGGGGAAACAGCACAGGAGCTCACAGCGGGTGCAGTGGTGGCCTCGGCGAGCTCGGGGAGGCACCGGAGCCGACGAATTTGACGAAGATGGCCGGCGGGTCCGAGGTAGAAGACGACGTCGATGGCGGCGATGCGGCACGTCCGGGGCCTCGTGGCTCGTTGAGGAGGTAGAGGGAGGACCCGCGGAG
>NW_021191570.1:0-939 GCF_002162155.2 Triticum dicoccoides | reverse complement strand
GGTGGGGGGTGCGGGTATATGCCTACCGGGCGTTCATACCTCTGTGCGCGCATGTAAATTTTCTTTGATCTGAAGCATCATACTTGTATTGGTTGCCGTATCGAAGAAACTTACAACTATTTCTAAGAACAAAGAAGATGTTCACTCATATCATTTTCTCTTTTGATTTTTATCTTCATTTTTCTTCTATTTTATTTAAGAATGTTTGGGAAGTTATATTTGGATATATATTTTCACTAAGTGTACACGTATTTTCATGGTGTATTTTTAATAACTATTTAGTATTTTTGTTAAATGGTCAGGTAATTTTAAAGGTCCATATTTCAAAAACAAAATCAAGAAAATATAAAACTGGTTGCATATTTTCTTACAGAAAGATGATGGAAACCTTTAAATGCACGATGAACATTCTATGATAGCATGATAAACTTTTCATAAATACACAATGTACATATTTTTAAGTACGCGATGAACATGTTTTTAAATACGTGGTGAACATTTTGGTAATACTCAATGAATGTTTCTTTGAAGAGGTGACACCGATATTTTCAAAATATGATGATGATTTTTTTAAATAGGTGATGAGTTTTTTTAGATGGACGATGAACATTTTATGACAATCTTAGCATTTTTATTCACAATGATCATTATTCTTAAATTCTAGATGAACACTTTTTAATTACATGATCAGCTTTTTAAAATCTAAATGAACATTTTAAATCATCACTGGACATTTTATGAAACACATGTTGATTATTTTTCTTAAACATGATGAACATTTTTAAAAGCCTATGCAGTTAAATATGTTGAAAATAAATAAAGGAAATGAATAAAAAAATAAAACAAGGAAATGTAATGAAATAAGAAGATAAAAAAGGATCGTGTAATTAAACTAAAGAGTAAGAAGGAAAAGGAAAAAAAAACGAAGATATTCACATC
>NW_021191569.1:0-1224 GCF_002162155.2 Triticum dicoccoides | reverse complement strand
GCAGCTATGAGGATGATCCTCAGGTTCCGGACCCAGTCCGTATAGTTGCTGCCATCGTCTTTCAGCTTAGTTTTCTCTAGGAACGCGTTGAAGTTGAGGACTACGTTGGCCATTTGATCTACAAGACATATTGCAAAGATTTTAGACTAAGTTCATGATAATTAAGTTCAACTAATCAAATTATTAGTGAACTCCCACTTAGATTAGACATCCCTCTAGTCATCTAAGTATTACATGATCCGAGTTAAACTAGACCGTGTCCGATCATCACGTGAGACGGACTAGTCAACATCGGTGAACATCTTCATGTTGATCGTATCTTCTATACGACTCATGCTCGACCTTTCAGTCTTCTGTGTTCCGAGGCCATGTCTGTACATGCTAGGCTCGTCAAGTCAACCTAAGTGTTTGCATGTGTAAATCTGTCTTACACCCGTTGTATGTGAACGTCTGAATAAAACACCCAATGATCACGTGGTGTTTTGAAACAGCGAACTGTCGCAACGGTGCACAGTTAGGGGGAACACTTCTTGAATTTATTGTGAGGGATCATCTTATTTACTACCATCGTTCTAAGTAAACAAGATGCAAAACATGATAAACATCACATGCAATCAAATAATAAACGTGACATGATATGGCCAATATCACATAGCTCCTTTGATCTCCATCTTGGGGCTCCATGATCATCTTGTCACCGGCTTGACACCATGATCTCCATCATCATGATCTCCATCATCGTGTCTCCATGAAGTTGCTCGCCAACCATTACTTCTACTACTATGGCTAACGCGTTTAGCAATAAAGTAAAGTAATTTACATGGCGTTTCTTGATGACACGCAGGTCATATAAAAGAATAAGGACAACTCCTATGGCTCCTGCCGGTTGTCATACTCATCGACATGCAAGTCGTGATTCCTATTACAATAGCATGAACATCTCATACATCACATATAGATCATTCATCATTCATCACAACTTTGGCCATATCATATCACAAACCACTTGCTGCAAAAACAAGTTAGACGTCCTCTAATTGTTGTTGCAAGTTTTACGTGGCTGAATTAGGGTTCTAGCAAGAACGTTTTCTTACCTACGTTAAAGCCACAACGTGATTTGTCAACTTCTATTTACCCTTCATAAGGACCCTGTTCATCGATTCCGCTCCAACTAAAGTAGGAGAGACAGACACCCGCCAGCCACCTTATGCAACTAGTGCATGT
>NW_021191568.1:0-988 GCF_002162155.2 Triticum dicoccoides | reverse complement strand
TTTGAACTATTTCAAAAATTTATCAAGGTATGTATTCATTGAAAAATCTTATCAAGCGTCTTCATCTATCTATATAGATCTTGATGCTCAATGTGTAAGCAGCTTCACCAAGGTCTTTCTTTGAAAAACTTTTATTCAAGTATCCTTTCATGCTTTGCAGAATAATTCTACATTATTTCCGATCAACAATATGTCATTCACATATACTTATCAGAAATGTTGTAGTGCTCCCACTCACTTTCTTGTAAATACAGGCTTCACCGTAAGTCTGTACAAAAACTATATGCTTTGATCAACTTATCAAAGCGTATATTCCAACTCCGAGATTCTTGCACCAGTCCATAAATGGATCGCTGGAGCTTGCACACTTTGTTAGCTCCCTTTGGATCGACAAAACCTTCCGGTTGCATCATATACAACTCTTCTTCCAGAAATCCATTCAGGAATGCAGTTTTGACATCCATCTACCAAATTTCATAATCATAAAATGCGGCAATTGCTAACATGATTCGGACAGACTTTTAAGCATCGATACGAGTAAGAAAATCTCATCGTATTCAACACCTTGAACTTTGTCAAAAACCTTTTTCGACAAGTCTAGCTTTGTAGATAGTAACACTACTATCAACGTTCGTCTTCCTCTTGAAGATCCATTTATTCTTAATGACTCACCGATCATCGGGCAAGTCAATCAAAGTCTACACTTTGTTCTCATACATGGATCATATCTCAGATTTCATGGCCTCAAGCCATTTCGTGGAATCTGGGCTCATCATTGCTTCCTCATAGTTCGTAGGTTCATCATGGTCTAGTAACATGACTTCCAGAACATGATTACCGTACCACTCTGGTGCGGATCTTACTCTGGAAGACCTACGAGGTTTGGTAGTAACTTGATCTGAAGTTTGATGATCATCATCATTAACTTCCTCACTTATTGGTGTAGGAATCACTGGAACTGATTTCTGTGATGAACTACTTTCCAATA
>NW_021191567.1:0-1085 GCF_002162155.2 Triticum dicoccoides | reverse complement strand
GTCCTAGAAGGACCGCTAGGTGACGCTCCCGTCCCAGAGAACCAAGACATTATGAATGCTTGGCAGTCTCGCGCTGATGATTACTCCCTCGTTCAGTGCGGCATGCTTTACAGCTTAGAACCGGGGCTCCAAAAGCGTTTTGAGCACCACGGAGCATATGAGATGTTCGAAGAGCTGAAACTAGTTTTTCAAGCTCATGCCCGGGTCGAGAGATATGATGTCTCCGACAAGTTCTACAGTTGTAAGATGGAGGAAAACAGTTCTGTCAGTGAGCACATCCTAAAGATGTCTGGGTTGCACAACCGTATGACCCAGCTGAACATTAACCTCCCAGATGAGGCGGTCATTGACAGAATCCTCCAGTCGCTCCCACCAAGCTACAAGAGCTTTGTGATGAACTACAACATGCAGGGGATGGAAAAGACCATTCCTGAAGTGTTCTCGATGCTGAAGTATGCAGAGGCTGAAATCAAGAAAGAACATCAAGTGTTGATGGTCAATAAGACCACTAAGTTCAAGAAGGGTAAGGGTAAGAAGAACTTCAAGAAGGACGGCAAGGAGGTTGCCGCGCCTGGTAAGCCAGTTACCGGGAAGAAGTCAAAGAATGGACCCAAGCCTGAGACTGAGTGCTTTTATTGCAAGGGGAAGGGTCACTGGAAGCGGAACTGCCCCAAATACTTAGCGGATAAGAAGGCCGGCAACACCAAAGGTATATTTGATATACATGTGATTGATGTGTACCTTACCAGTACTCGTAGTAACTCCTGGGTATTTGATACCGGTGCCGTTGCTCATATTTGTAACTCACAGCAGGAGCTGCAGAATAAACGGAGACTGGCGAAGGACGAGGTGACGATGCGCGTCGGGAATGGTTCCAGAGTCGATGTGATCGCCGTCGGCACGCTGCCTCTACATTTACCTACGGGATTAGTTTTGAACCTTAATAATTGTTATTTAGTGCCAAGTTTGAGCATGAACATTGTATCTGGATCTCGTTTAATACGAGATGGCTACTCATTTAAGTCTGAGAATAATGGTTGTTCGATTTATATGAGAGATATGTTTTATGGTCATGCTCCGATGGT
>NW_021191566.1:0-2610 GCF_002162155.2 Triticum dicoccoides | reverse complement strand
TTTTTTTGCCTATTTTAGTGTTTCAGATAAACGAAATATCAAACGAAGTCCAAACGGAATAAAATCTTCGGGAACGTGATTTTCTCACCGAACGTGATCCAGGAGACTTGGACCCTGCTCCAAGGAACAAAAGAGGCGGTCACGAGGGTGGGGGGCGCCCCCCCTAGGGCGCGCCCCCTGCCTCGTGGGCCCCTCGTTGCTCCTCCGTCGTACTTCTTCCTCCTATATATACCCACGTACTCCCAAACTATCAGAAGAGGAGCCAAAAACCTAATTCCACTGCCGCAACTTTCTGTATCCACGAGATCCCATCTTGGGGCCTGTTCCGGAGCTCCACCGGAAGAGGGCCGTCATCACGGAGGGCTTCTACATCATCATAGCCTCTCCGATGAAGTGTGAGTAGTTTACCTCAGACCTTCAGGTCCATAGTTAGTAGCTAGATGGCTTCTTCTCTCTATTTGAATCTCAATACAAAGTTCTCCCCCTCTCTTGTGGAGATCTATTCGATGTAATCTTCTTTTTGCGGTGTGTTTGTTGAGGCCGATGAATTGTGGGTTTATGATCAAGTCTATTTACGAATAATATTTGAATCTTCTCTGAATTCTTTTATGTATGATTGGTTATCTTTGCAAGTCTCTTTGAATTATCCGTTTGGTTTGGCCAACTAGATTGGTAGTTCTTGCCATGGGAGAAGTGCTTAGCTTTGGGTTCGATCTTGTGGTGTCCTTACCCAGTGACAGAAGGGGCAGCAAGGCACGTATTGTATCGTTGCCATCAAGGATAACAAGATGGGGTTTATTTCATATTGCATGAATTTATCTCTCTACATCATGTCATCTTGCTTAAGGCGTTACTCTGTTTTAACTTAATACTCTAGATGCATGCTGGATTGCGGTTGATGAGTGGAGTAATAGTAGTAGATGCAGAATCGTTTCGATCTACTTGTCACGGACGTGATGCCTATATACATGATCATGCCTAGATATTCTCATAACTATGCTCAATTCTGTCAATTGCTCAACACTAATTTGTTCACCCATCGTAGAATACTTATGCTCTTGAGAGAATCCACTAGTGAAACTATGGCCACCGGGTCTATTCTCATCATATCAATTTCCATTACTTCAATCTTGCTTTGCTTTTTTTACTTTGCCTTTACTTTTTACTTTGCATCTTTATACCAAAAATACCAAAAATATTATATCTATCAGATCTCACTCTCGTAAGTGACCGTGAAGGGCTTGACAACCCCTAACCGCGTTGGTTGCGAGTAGCTATCGTTTTGTGCAGGTACGAGGGACTTGAGCGTGGGCTCCTACTAGATTGACACCTTGGTTCTCAAAAACTGTGGGAAATATTTACGCTACTCGGCTGCATCATCCCTTCCTCTTTGGGGAAAACCAACGCAAGGTCAAGACGTAGCACTCAACAGTAATTTGTTCACCCACTGTAGAATACTTATAATCTTGAGAGAAGCCACTAGTGAAACCTATGGCCCCCGGGTCTATTCTCATCACAGCAATCTCCATCACTTTAATCTTGCTTTGCTTTTTATTTTTCCTTTACTTTTTACTTTGCATCTTTATACCAAAAATACCAAAAATATTATATCTATCAGATCTCACTCTCGTAAGTGACCGTGAAGGGATTGAAAACCCCTAATCGCGTTGGTTGCGAGTAGCTATCGTTTTGTGCAGGTACGAGGGACTTGAGCATGGGCTCCTACTGGATTGATACCTTGGTTCTCAAAAACTGAGGGAAATACTTACGCTACTCTGCTGCATCATCCCTTCCTCTTCGGGGGAAAACCAACACAAGCTCAAGATGTAGCAAGAAGGATTTCTGGCGCCGTTACCGGAGAGTCTATGCAAAAAGTCAAACATACCAAGTACCCATCACAATCCCTATCTCTCGCATTACATTATTTGCCATTTGCCTCTCGTTTTCCTCCCCCCCCCAATTCACCCTTGCCATTTTATTTGCCCTCTCTCTCCCTATCCTCCCTCTCTATTTTCCTTTTTTGCCCGTTTGCTTTTGTTTGCTTGTGTGCTAGTTTGCTTGTTTGTCGCGATGGCTCAAGATACTACCAAATTGTGTGACTTCACCAATACCAATAATAATGATTTCCTTAGCACTCCGATTGCTCCTCTTACCGATGCTGAATCTTGTGAAATTAATACTACTTTGTTGAATCTTGTTATGAAAGATCAATTCGCCGGCCTTCCTAGTGAAGATGTCGCTACTCATCTGAATAGCTTCGTTGATTTATGTGATATGCAAAAGAAAAAAGATGTCAATAATGATGTCATTAAATTGAAGCTATTTCCTTTTTCGCTTAGAGATCATGCTAAAGCTTGGTTTTCGTCTTTGCCTAAGAATAGTATTGATTCATGGAACAAGTGCAAAGATGCTTTTATCTCTAAGTATTTTCCTCCCGCTAAGATCATCTCTCTTAGAAACAATATTATGAACTTTAAACAACTTGATCATGAACATGTTGCACAAGCTTGGGAGAGAATGAAATTAATGATACGTAATTGCCCTACTCATGGTTTGAATTTGTGGATGATCATACAAATTTTTTATGCCGGATTGAATTTTGCTTCTAGA
>NW_021191565.1:0-1049 GCF_002162155.2 Triticum dicoccoides | reverse complement strand
CTTTGGGCCATAAATAATGTTGCCATGTTTCTAAAGTCCGAACAAGAGCATATAATTCTTTATCATAAGTAGAATAATTCAGACTAGGCCCACTCAATTTTTCAGAAAAGTATGCAACAGGTTTGCCATCTTGTAATAACACACCTCCTAATCCAATTCCACTAGCATCACATTCAAGCTCAAAAGTCTTATTAAAATCAGGAAGTTGGAGTAAAGGAGCATGTGTCAACTTATCTTTCAATACCGTGAAGGCTTCTTCCTGTGCGGTACCCCAAACAAAAGGCACATCCTTCTTTGTAAGCTCGTTGAGAGGTGCAGCAATGGTGCTGAAATCTCTCACAAAACGCCTATAGAATCCAGCGAGGCCAAGAAAACTCCTCACTTGTGTGACCGTTTTGGGCTGCGGCCAACTCTCAATTGCTTCAATCTTGGCTTTGTCAACTTCAATTCCCTGTGGAGTAACAACATAGCCAAGAAAAGATACTCGGACGGTGCAAAAGGTGCACTTCCCAAGGTTACCAAACAAACGTGCATCACGTAGAGCAATAAAAACAGCACGTAAATGTTCCCAATGTTCTTCCAAAAATCTGCTATAAATCAGTATATCATCAAATAGACTACCACAAATCGTCCAATGAAAGCACGTAAAACTTCGTTCATTAGTCTCATGAAAGTACTAGGCGCATTAGTTAACCCAAAAGGCATGACTAACCACTCATATAATCCAAACTTAGTTTTAAATGCTGTTTTCCATTCATCTCCCAATTTCATACGAATTTGATGGTATCCACTACGCAAATCAACTTTGGAGAATATTGTAGAGCCACTCAATTCATCAAGCATATCATCTAGCCTAGGAATAGGATGACGATAACGAATAGTAATATTATTAATGCCTCTACAATCAACACACATACGTGATGTACCATCCTTTTTCGGCACTAGAATAATAGGAACAGCACAAGGACTAAGGGATTCACGTATATAACCTTTGTCGAGAAGCTCTTGTACTTGACGCATAATCTCCTTCGTCTCCTCTGGATTGGTAC
>NW_021191564.1:0-1534 GCF_002162155.2 Triticum dicoccoides | reverse complement strand
GGACCAATTACTAGAGCTCGTGCACGCCAACTAAATTACCAGGTACTTTCGTTTCTTGGTAATGATTCTAATGTTCATGAGAATATGATGCTGCCTAAATTGGATACATTTGTTTTGCTTACAAATGAAGGGCCTAGCTTGGAGAAGGATGAACATTGGAGCAAGAACAAGCATGGAGATGATGGCATGCGCAAGGGGAACAAGAACGGAGTTACAAGTGATGATTTCAGGACTATGAAGCCACCATAATGGGTGCATGAAGCCTTGGACGAAATATACAAGATGCCACTTCATAAATTTCGTCCCGAGGCTATTTTAGGTGCTGCGTCACCTTATTATTGGGCCAGGCCCATGTAATTTCGAAATACATAAGTATAGGCTATTTTTAGAGTCCGTATGTGTGGGGAAACAAGAGATAGGGTTGATTTCGGACCCCTCCACCAAGGGCCACGAAATTCCCCCCCTCTTCCTCCATATATACAGCCCTTAGGGCATCGTTTAGACTTTGGGATTTGTTTAGTTAAAAGTTAGCCAACGCAACTTCGTGTACTTCATTTGTGTCCAACGACCAGACCAAGACCGCTTTCGGATCCCCACTTTTATCAATACTTCATACATATTTGCAATATTCAGATTGCTTTTATCATATTCTTGCTCGTTCTTCGATTGCTTGCAGGAATAGACCTTCGTGGTCAGGTTGATCGTGCACCGGCGTGGTCAATAACCTCTGGAGATTGGTTTAGCGATTGCTAAGGCGCAACATCGTGCACGTTTGTAGTCGGATCGTCAAAGTCGTCTCCAGCAAATCGATAGTTACCATCTCATCGAAAGATCGGGACACCCCGCCTCTATCAAGTGGTATCAGATTTCCAGGTTGCTCGGTGAGATTTTACAGTTTTTTTAGTCGTTTAGATCGAGTCTGCTCTTCATACCTATAGTCCACGAAAAAGCCACAAAAAAAAATTTAGGGTTAGTTCATCATATCCGAACCAATCTGAGCCTTGCATAATCTTTTTAGGGTTTTGCTTTGTTGAATTTGCGGTTGCATCGTCGTGTCTAGTTGCTGGTCTTAGAGTCTAGTCTTTTAGAGTTTCGAGTTCTGGTCATAAGTTGTCACGCCGCCGCCGCACCATCATCATCGCCCCTGCCATCTACCACCACCGCACCGAATCCATATCCATATACCACCACCAATCCGTGTCCATATACCACCACCGATCCATATCCATATACTACCACTGCTACCACCACCGCTGCCATATACCACCACCATATATCCACCACCAATCCGAGTTCTTTGCTTATTAGGTTTGTTTTCGGGATCCATCTAGATTCCGATTCGTGTTTCCTTGCCGGAGTAGGTTTCGGAAAAAAAAAAGTCGGGTAGCCACGCTCCGTTTAGGCCCAAAATTTTTCGAAAACGCATTTTTCGAAAAAATTTCTGGCTATCCTATTTTTAGGTGTTTCTGAGTGTTTTGAGACAGGTGCCATTATAGGAAGTTTTTTTTGACCCGTTTCCAGTTTTTGGGTCCGG
>NW_021191563.1:0-1113 GCF_002162155.2 Triticum dicoccoides | reverse complement strand
GCAACATTAACAGCATCATCGCTTTTATGACATGGTATAAAGTGTGCCATTTTCGAGAATCTATCCACGACAACAAATATGCTATCCCTCCCCTTCTTTGTTCGAGGTAAACCTAAAACAAAGTCCATAGATATATCCTCCCAAGGAACACTAGGTACAGGCAAAGGCATATATAAACCATGAGGATTGAGTCGTGACTTAGCTTTTTGACATGTAGTGCATCGAGCAATAAAACGCTCAACATCCCGTCTCATCTTTGGCCAAAAGAAATGTGTAGCAAGTACGTCCTCCGTCTTCTTCACGCCAAAGTGTCCCATTAATCCTCCTCCATGCGCCTCCTGCAACAACAAAAGACGAACGGAGCTAGCTGGAATGCATAGCTTGTTAGCACGAAACACAAATCCATCGTTAACGACAAACTTCTTCCACATTCTTCCTTCTTTACAATTCTGCATTACATCTTTAAAATCAGCATCATGCACATATTGATCTTTGATGGTCTCCAAACCAAATATTTTGAAGTCAAGTTGTGAAAGCATAGTATAGCGACGAGACAATGCATCAGCAATAATATTTTCTTTTCCCTTCTTGTGTTTAATGACATAAGGGAAAGTCTCAATGAATTCAACCCATTTAGCATGTCTACGATTCAGTTTAGCTTGACTTTTAATATGTTTCAAAGATTCATGATCAGAATGTATAACAAACTCTTTGGGCCATAAATAATGTTGCCATGTTTCTAAAGTCCGAACAAGAGCATATAATTCTTTATCATAAGTAGAATAATACAGACTAGGCCCACTCAATTTTTCAGAAAAGTATGCAACAGGTTTGCCATCTTGTAATAACACACCTCCTAATCCAATTCCACTAGCATCACATTCAAGCTCAAAAGTCTTATTAAAATCAGGAAGTTGGAGTAAAGGAGCATGTGTCAACTTATCTTTCAATACCGTGAAGGCTTCTTCCTGTGCGGTACCCCAAACAAAAGGCACATCCTTCTTTGTAAGCTCGTTGAGAGGTGCAGCAATGGTGCTGAAATCTCTCACAAAACGCCTATAGAATCCAGCGAGGCCAAGAAAACTCCTCACTTGTGTGACCGTTTTGGGCTGC
>NW_021191562.1:0-1059 GCF_002162155.2 Triticum dicoccoides | reverse complement strand
GACAGAGAGAAGGACGAGCTCATAATGGCCTTCGGGAATCCTAAGCACCCTGGACGGACACGAGGCACGCCAGGCTCCATTCCATGGAAGGCTGGGTTTCCGGACGCAGGGGGTTACAAATGCCAAGACAGGAGGAAGAAAGTGGACATAGCCAACTCCAGGCGCTGCACGCAAGGGTACAAGGGCTAGAGGAACGAGAGGCAGATCGCAGCAAACGACCTGCTGAAGCTTCCCCTGAAGCTACCCCGCCATCTCAGCGGAGAAGCAGCGTGGCTTCCGCCAAGCAGACTCAGCTGGAGCCTGTCTTCATGCATCCTTCTAGCTACCCCGTGGATGCTATCACGGAGTCTCGACATTGCCACCTTATAACGCAATGGATGAAATTGAAAGTCAAGGCGGCTTTTGGCTTTGTTTTACCTACTGAACCTGGCGCAACGTACCACTCCCGGTCGATTCCAGAAGGATATGCTAGGGTGATGGTGGATGAAATAACGGACGGATTTGAGGACCTCGAGCTTGACCACCCTACGGGTGAAGGGGAGATCCGGCTGGGTTCTTCTCCGAAGACTTCATGCCTATGGCAGAAGGAGCTCATCAACCTTCCGAATTGGACGCCTCTGCCTCCTCCTCCTCCTCCGGCGAGTCAGGGCACTCCGCCTCCTCCTCCGGCGAGTGATCAGGGCACTCAGCCTCCTCCTCCGGCACATGGCGGCACTCCGCCTCCTTCTCCGCCCGCGGCTGCGCGCCCGAGCAGCTAGCCTCCTCCTTCTCTGCCTCGTCAACAAGGGGGGATCAAGAGACCCGCCGCCGCTCCAGCTGCTCCGGCGCGTCGTAGTCCTTCTCCTCCACCTCGTAAGAAAGGAAAGAAAGCCGCAGCCGCTCCGTCTGTTTCGGCGTCTAGCAGTACAGCCAGAGGCGGAGGGCAATACAGATTCGGTCCTTCTCTGAAGACTCCAGAGAAGTTACCATACGAGAGGAGCCTGGAGGAAAACACGAAGATCGTGCAAGATGAAATGAAGAACTTCTTTGAAGGGGTGAAAGAAAAGAAACATCCACCTC
>NW_021191561.1:0-1208 GCF_002162155.2 Triticum dicoccoides | reverse complement strand
AGGACTAGGGTGAATAAGAAGTCGAGCGGGGTCATATTTCAGGGCCCAATGCATGGTAGTAGCTGAATCATGGATCACAAACACAGAACTCAGTTCCTAAGGACGGCTTCAATGAGACAACCCACCATGTACTCCTACATGGCCTCTCACCGACACCTTTTACCAAATCGTGTTCACACACTTAGCTCACACATAGTAGGACATGTTCACACACCTCTGATTCATCCTCGATGAATCAGACCTGACTCAACTCTAAGCAGTAGCAGGCATGACAAACAAGCATGAATGAGTAGGCACATCAGGGCTCAAACAACTCCTACTCATGCTAGTGGGTTTCATCTATTTACTGTGGCAATGACAGGTCATGCAAAGGATAAAGGGGTTCAGCTACCGCAGCAAGTAACAGATGAATCGGTGTTGTCCTAATGCAGTAAAGAGAGCAGGAGCGAGAGAGTAGGATTGTATCGGAATGAACAAGGGGTTTTGCTTGCCTGGCACTTCTGAAGATAACATTGAGTCTTCATCAGTGTCAACGATCACATCATCGGTATCACGTCTATCGAGAGGGGACAAATACTGGCAACACAGAAGGGAACACAATCAATGCAATGCTCAATATGATGCATGATCATGACATGGCAAAATGAATGTGTTTTGGGCTAATGCAACTAGCAACAGATTAAATGAAGTTGGTTTGAATACAAGATTCAAATTATGACTCCATATGTGATTATTCAAATGCCATTTAATTGATTTGTGCTAAACAGCAGCTATAAGTTGTTCTAACATGCATGAAAATGGTACAGATGGATTCCTTGAATTTTTCTGATAATTTTTCATATATAATTTATTTAATTTGGAGTTACGGTTGAATTTCTATGATTTTTAGAAGTTTAGGGCATTTTCTGAAATTCCTGAATAATAAATAAATCCAGAAATGATTTACTGCGTCAGCACTGCGTCACTGTGACGTCAGCAGGTCAACAGACGCTGCTGGTGGTCAAACCTGACCAGTGGGGCCCACTGGTCAGTGACCCAGTCAACTAACTAAGTTAGTTAGCCCTAACTAACTGGGCAGGGCCCACTAGTCAGTGACTATAGTAACTAACCTAACTAGTTAATTAGTGCTAACTAGAGTAATTAGTCGGGCGGGCCCGCAAGTCAGTGAGAGAGAGGGGGAAGTCAAACCGGGCAGTGGGGTCAAACCA
>NW_021191560.1:0-1556 GCF_002162155.2 Triticum dicoccoides | reverse complement strand
GTGGTACGTTCGGTCTGATCGAGGATACGAATGGGGTACTCTCGATATGTAAGATTATCTTGGAGATCAAGCGTTTCGTGGTCCACTCCACGGATAGGATCCGAGAAGCAACGCCTGAGTTGAGAAACGTGGAAGACATCGTGGACTCTGGAGAGGTGCGGAGGTAGTTCCAACTGGTAGGCAACTTCTCCTCGTTTGGCGAGAATGCGAAAAGGTCCAATGTAACGAGGAGCCAATTTGCCTTTGATACCGAAACGATGGGTTCCCTTCAGAGGGGTGACCCGAAGATAAGCCTTCTCGTCAACCTCGAAAGTCATAGCCTTATGTTTTCGGTCATATTGACTCTTTTGACGAGATTGGGCTGTTTTCAACTTTTCACGAACGATACGAACTTGTTCTTCTGCTTCCTGAATCATATCCGGGCCAAAGAATTGTCTTTCCCCGGTCTCTGACCAGTTAAGGGGTGTTCGACACCGTTGTCCATAGAGAACTTCAAAAGGGGCTTTACCCAAGCTAGATTGATAGCTGTTGTTGTAAGCGAATTCGGCAAATGGAAGGCACTTCTCCCAGTCCATTCCGAATGAGATAACAGAGGCTCGAAGCATGTCTTCTAGAATCTGGTTGACGCGTTCCACTTGACCACTCGACTGAGTGTGGAAGGCGGTGCTAAAGGAGAGACGGGTTCCCATAGCATTTTGGAAACTTTCGCAAAATCGAGAGGTGAAAAGACTTCCTCGATCCGAGTTAATTTCCAAAGGAACACCATGGAGGGACACTATTCGGGAGATGTATAAGTCTGCCAGCTGGCTAGCGGTTATACTCTCACGAACAGGTAAGAAATGGGCTACTTTGGAAAGACGATCGACCACGACGAGAATAGCATTATTCCCTCTCTTGGTCCTGGGAAAACCGGTAATGAAATCCATACCAATTTTATCCCATTTCCATTCAGGAATAGCTAAGGGTTGAAGGGTGCCAGCATGCCGTTGATGCTCTGCTTTTACACGACGACAGACGTCGCAATTTGCAATAAACTGAGCAATTTCTCTCTTCATCCTAGTCCACCAGAATCTCTGGCGTAGGTCCTGATACATCTTAGTACTACCGGGATGAATGGTGAGAGGAGATTCATGAGCTTCCTTAAGGATCAAACGCCTCAGGTTGCGCACTTTGGGAACCACTAGTCGATTCCCGAAGTATACGACCCCTTGATCATTAATGGAGAAGCAATTCGCAATTCCTTTCTGAATGTTTCTCTTGATGCGGGAGATTCCCGGATCTACCTTCTGTGCTTTGATAATCTGATCCGTAAGGGTAGGTTTTGCCACCAAGGTGGAAAGAAAACCTTGAGGAACAATGTGAAGGTTAAGCTTCCGAAATTCCTCATGGAGAAGCGGTTGACTTTGTTGTAACATCAGATTGTTACAATAAGATTTACGACTTAGCGCATCAGCCATGACGTTGGCTTTCCCTGGGGTGTAGGTTATTCCTAAGTCGAAGTCTGTGATCAATTCAACCCAACGTCTTTGCCTGAGATTCAGATCCGGTTGGGTGAA
>NW_021191559.1:0-1051 GCF_002162155.2 Triticum dicoccoides | reverse complement strand
TGATAATTTTTCATATATAATTTATTTAATTTGGAGTTACGGTTGAATTTCTATGATTTATTGAAGTTTTAGCTATTTTCTGGAATTTCCTGAATATTTTTAAATCCAGAAAATACTTATTGCGTCAGCCCCACGTCACTGTGACGTCAGCAGAGTCAACTGGGCGCCCCAGGTCAAACCTGACCAGTGGGGCCCACTGGTCAGTGACTAGTGCTGGTTAGTGACAATGACAGGTGGGACCAGGTCAACAGCCACGTCAGCTTGGTCAAAGCTGACGTGTGGCCCATGGTGGTTAGATTAAAACTTAACAGAAAAAGATAAGGATTAAATAAGGGCGTGGGGCCCATACGTCAGCGGCTCTGGGGAGGTTATCTGGCCGTGATTAGTGCTAATCACGCGGCCACGTCGGCTAGTGACGCCGGCGACCATGGTGACGGCGGGACCTCGCCGGAGTTTCTCGGGATGGCGCTACAGCCCGCGGCTGGTCGCGCTGAGGGCACCAAGAGGGAGCCCGTGCTCCCGCGCATCTAGTGGCGCATGCAGCTGGGCCAGGTGGGCTACCAGGTGAGCGCCAGGTAGTCCTTCTCTCTCTTTCCATTTCTGTTTTTATTTATCTATTTTGTTCTGTGTTGTTTTAGTTTAGTAAAATACTAAACTATTTTATAAAATCCTGAAAATAGTTATGTGGCTAGAGTTAAAATATACCAAACCACATAAAATGTTCCAGTAATTATTGGACATATATTATTTATATATCAAATATATATCCAATGCAAATAGCTATTTATTTAATTCAAAGGCCCAAAATAATTAACTCTGAGATACCAAAAATATTGTTTTGAGTTTTACCTCTTTGCAATATTTTCAGAGACTAAGAGGAACATTTTCTTGGACTTCTTTGAGGAGATTTTAATGTTGATCATTTTTAGAAGGTTTCTGAGGCTTTGAAAATTCCTCAATTCAAATTTCATTTGAATTAAAACATGATGCTCACATGAGGTCTAGCCTAGTGCATAACAGGACCAGGGATGTGACAACTCACCCCCACTAA
>NW_021191558.1:0-2516 GCF_002162155.2 Triticum dicoccoides | reverse complement strand
GACCACCGGCAGGTGTGTCTAGGGCGTTACAGTAACCCTCTCGCAAGCATCCTCAACTACGAGAAAAGTATTAAGATAAAATCTAACCATAGCATTAAACTTTTGGATCCAAATCGGTCCCTTACGAAGTAGCGCATAAACTAGGGTTTAAGCTTCTGTCACTCTAGCAACCCATCATCTAATAACTACTCCACAGTGCATTCCCTTAGGCCCAAATATGGTGAAGTGCCATATAGTCGACATTCATATGACACCATCAAGGGAATCACAACATACATATCATCAAAATATCAAACACATATCAAATTCACATGATTACTTGCAACAAGATTTCTCTCGTGACCTCAAGAACAAAAAGAACTACTCACAAATGATAATCATGCCCAATATCAAAGGGGTATTAACTAGCATAATGGGCACAGGAGGTGGGCCGAGGAGGGCACAACCCACCAGGGCGCGCCTGGGGGGCCTGGCGCGCCTAGGTGGGTTGTGCCCACCCGGTGGGCCTCCTCCGGTAGTTATTTGCTCCTTTATTTTTTATATATTCCAAAACAATTCTCCGTAAATTTTTAGCTCATTTGGAGATGTGCAGAATAGGTGACTCTAACGTAGCATTTTCAGGTCCAGAATTCCAACTGCCGGCATTCTCCCTCTTTGTGTAAACTTTGCATATTATGAGAGAAAAGGCATTAGAATGACTCTATAAAGCATTATTATGCATAAAAACATTATAAATAATAGTAGGTAAACATGATGCAAAATGGACGTATCAACTCCCCCAAGCTTATACCTCGCTTGTCCTCAAGCGAAAACCAAAATCGAAAAACATGTCCACATACTTAGAGAGAAAGGTGTCGATAAAAACAAAATACGGACATAGAAGCATCGTGCATATTATTATAACAGCAAAAAACTTTATCATAGGACTTTTACCACATAACTTTTATCATAAAATTCTCATGAACAAGTAACAATTCATCACAACATCAAAGTATAAAGCATAAACTCTATTGAAAACCAATAAACTATGTTCTCAGTCAACTTTGCAACTATAATTCATCATCTTTTTAGGAAGGGTCACGTATTGGAGCCTTTTGGCAAGTCCACATACTCTACGATCATATAGTCTTCTATGATTGCTAACACTCACCGCATACCCATGAGCAAAAAGTTTCAACTAGACACATAGAAAGATATGGGCTTATAGTTTTGCCTCCCAACGTATTCACCTCAAGGGTGATGTCAACAATAATTTGCTACCCATGGTGTTAGCTATGCATGCATGCAACGGACAACAAATGGCCCTGACACACATGTACTTACCTGGTGGCTATTGACACAATGTACAATGTGTCACAGATATGTCAGAACGAGTATAGCCTAGCAACCAAAGTAACAAATTGAGCCCACAAGCCCAGCTAGACGCAAGGCCCAAACCATCTCCCATCCAAGATGCTCAAACCCATCATCTTAGCAGGCCAGGCCCATTAATCAAACAAGCACCCAACATCTGAGAGGTTGATGCTATAAATAAGCATGCGACCCCAAGACGTAAGTCATACCTAGCACACCATTCCTCAAAATAGAAAAAGGAAAAGACCTAGCACATCAAGAACACAATGGCTACAAACAGCCAGCTGAAGAGTAGCAGCCAAAGCTTCAGCTCCACCACCGCCTTGACAGGCCCGACGTCATTCGCCACACCGAGCTTGCCGGAGCAGTGGAGCGAAGCCCCACCCACATTTTTGTGTGCGTGCAGTCTGCCGGCTATTGTCTTCACCGCAAACACGCCGAAAAACCGTAGTCGTCGCTTCCTCAGATGCGGAAACCCATTGAGACAGACGGTCAGATGCCAATGCTAAAGGGGGGTTCAGGTGCGCATTTATCTTGCTCGCTAAAAATCTCTCCATTTTTCCCACCTATTACACCATATAATCCCACTCCCAACACAGGCTTGCTTCCTCTGGATCTGGCAGGATCTACTCGAGAAGTATGCGAGCTCAATGGCGGCTTACAAGAGCAAACAGGAGGCAATACAACAAACAGAGGCTACAGAAGCCGCAGAGCGACGACAGTGCAGAGTAGAGGAAGAGTTAGCCTTGACACAGATCGAGCTCATAGAGGCCAGAAACAAAATAGCCTCACTTGAAGAGTCCAGCTCCAATATGGCACACCGTATAAATGAAGCAAAGAAAAGCATTCGAAAAACAAGGATGGTTTGTTCGTTTTTTATGTTCGTAGTTGTAGCTAGGCTATCCCTATCTCCTATCCGACTTGTAACCGCAAAGAGATCCCGATGTTTACCAACTTCTTTCGAATAAAAAGGGCACCGAGGCACTTCCTTTTTAAATTTTGTGTTCGCCCTTTTTTGCACTCATGAATGGCAGCAAACCACACGGTGCAGCCTAAACATCAAAGCACAAGGATCAACACAAGCAATACACATGCATGGAATGCATGGGCAACTATTGGCCAAAAACGACGGACGGATGCACAAATCATATCTTTAAAAAAAA
>NW_021191557.1:0-1814 GCF_002162155.2 Triticum dicoccoides | reverse complement strand
TTTTTTTTAAAGATATGATTTGTGCATCCGTCCGTCGTTTTTGGCCAATAGTTGCCCATGCATTCCATGCATGTGTATTGCTTGTGTTGATCCTTGTGCTTTGATGTTTAGGCTGCACCGTGTGGTTTGCTGCCATTCATGAGTGCAAAAAAGGGCGAACACAAAATTTAAAAAGGAAGTGCCTCGGTGCCCTTTTTATTCGAAAGAAGTTGGTAAACATCGGGATCTCTTTGCGGTTACAAGTCGGATAGGAGATAGGGATAGCCTAGCTACAACTACGAACATAAAAAACGAACAAACCATCCTTGTTTTTCGAATGCTTTTCTTTGCTTCATTTATACGGTGTGCCATATTGGAGCTGGACTCTTCAAGTGAGGCTATTTTGTTTCTGGCCTCTATGAGCTCGATCTGTGTCAAGGCTAACTCTTCCTCTACTCTGCACTGTCGTCGCTCTGCGGCTTCTGTAGCCTCTGTTTGTTGTATTGCCTCCTGTTTGCTCTTGTAAGCCGCCATTGAGCTCGCATACTTCTCGAGTAGATCCTGCCAGATCCAGAGGAAGCAAGCCTGTGTTGGGAGTGGGATTATATGGTGTAATAGGTGGGAAAAATGGAGAGATTTTTAGCGAGCAAGATAAATGCGCACCTGAACCCCCCTTTAGCATTGGCATCTGACCGTCTGTCTCAATGGGTTTCCGCATCTGAGGAAGCGACGACTACGGTTTTTCGGCGTGTTTGCGGTGAAGACAATAGCCGGCAGACTGCACGCACACAAAAATGTGGGTGGGGCTTCGCTCCACTGCTCCGGCAAGCTCGGTGTGGCGAATGACGTCGGGCCTGTCAAGGCGGTGGTGGAGCTGAAGCTTTGGCTGCTACTCTTCAGCTGGCTGTTTGTAGCCATTGTGTTCTTGATGTGCTAGGTCTTTTCCTTTTTCTATTTTGAGGAATGGTGTGCTAGGTATGACTTACGTCTTGGGGTCGCATGCTTATTTATAGCATCAACCTCTCAGATGTTGGGTGCTTGTTTGATTAATGGGCCTGGCCTGCTAAGATGATGGGTTTGAGCATCTTGGATGGGAGATGGTTTGGGCCTTGCGTCTAGCTGGGCTTGTGGGCTCAATTTGTTACTCTGGTTGCTAGGCTATACTCGTTCTGACATATCTGTGACACATTGTACATTGTGTCAATAGCCACCAGGTAAGTACATGTGTGTCAGGGCCATTTGTTGTCCGTTGCATGCATGCATAGCTAACACCATGGGTAGCAAATTATTGTTGACATCACCCTTGAGGTGAATACGTTGGGAGGAAAAACTATAAGCCCATATCTTTCTATGTGTCTAGTTGAAACTTTTTGCTCATGGGTATGCGGTGAGTGTTAGCAATCATAGAAGACTATATGATCGTAGAGTATGTGGACTTGCCAAAAGGCTCCAATACGTGACCCTTCCTAAAAAGATGATGAATTATAGTTGCAAAGTTGACTGAGAACATAGTTTATTGGTTTTCAATAGAGTTTATGCTTTATACTTTGATGTTGTGATGAATTGTTACTTGTTCATGAGAATTTTATGATAAAAGTTATGTGGTAAAAGTCCTATGATAAAGTTTTTTGCTGTTATAATAATATGCACGATGCTTCTATGTCCGTATTTTGTTTTTATCGACACCTTTCTCTCTAAGTATGTGGACATGTTTTTCGATTTTGGTTTTCGCTTGAGGACAAGCGAGGTATAAGCTTGGGGGAGTTGATACGTCCATTTTGCATCATGTTTACCTACTATTATTTATAATGTTTTTATGCATAATAATGCTTTAT
>NW_021191556.1:0-1010 GCF_002162155.2 Triticum dicoccoides | reverse complement strand
GTGGCCGACACCCACGTTGGGCTTCCGCTTGAAGGTTGCCGAGTACATGTCGTGTAAACGGCGGTAAGTGGTGAGAGCGTGTGTGAAGAAGTACACCCCTGCAGGGTTAATATGATCTATTCGAATAGCCGTGTCCGCGGAAAAGGACTTCTGGGTTGCTTATATCAGTTCATAGACAAGTGAAAGTGGATACTCTAAAATACGCAAGATAAGTGTGAGTGCTATGGATGGCGTTCTCGTAGGGAGACGGGAGCGGATCCATAGTGGTGTATTGATATGGTGAATATGTGGACTCGTGTGCGCCACCTCAAAAGAGTCGCTTGCAGTCGTAGTTTAGGATAGCCACCGAGTCAAAGCTGGCTTGCTGCAGTCAAACTCCACCATCCCCTTGTTGATAATGATGCATATGTAGTTAGTTCTGATGTAAGTCTTGCTGGGTACATTTGTACTCATGTTTGCCTATTTTATGTTTTTGCAGAGAGACTTCGGTCTCACTAGTAGTTCGCGTGGACATCGACGTTTAGCTTGTTACCTCAGCTACGATCTTGTGCCCTCGGCAGGATCTGGTAGATAGTCAGGCTTCTCAGCCTTTTTTTTCATTTATAGATGTCTGTACCCAGACATGATAGCTTCCGCTTGTGCTTTGACTTGTATGCTCTGAGTGTTGGGTCATGAGACCCCTGTTTGCAATATCTCGCTCCTCGGAGCCTAATGAATAAATTACTTGAGTCATAGAGTCATGTTGTGATGCCATGTTGTATTTGCACATATCGAGCATATTGTGTGTATGTTATTGAAATGCTTGGTATGTGTGGGATCTGACTATCTAGTTGTTTATCTTTAGTAGCCTCTCTTACTGGGAAATGTCTCCTAGTGTTTCCACCGAGCCATGGTAGCTTGCTACTGCTCCGGAACACTTAGGCTGGCCGGCATGTGTCCTTCTTCGTTCCTGTGTCTGTCCCTTCGGGGAAATGTCACGCGATGAATACCAGAGTCCTGTTAGCCCGCTA
>NW_021191555.1:0-1609 GCF_002162155.2 Triticum dicoccoides | reverse complement strand
ACAATAGTGATCTAGGAGTAGATCACTGGACATTGGTCAAAATTATCCTTAGTAGAATAAGGATATGTTTCTCGATTATGGAGGTGATAAAAGAGTTCGTCGTAAAGAGTTACATCGATGCAAGCTTTTACACCGATCCAGATGACTCTAAGTCTCAATCTGGATACATATTGAAAGTGGGAGCAATTAGCTAGAGTAGCTCCGTGCAAAGCATTGTAGACATAGAATATTTGCAAAATACATACGACTCTGTAATATGACAGACCCGTTGACTAAACTTCTCTCATGAGCAAAACATGATCATACCTTAGTACTCTTTGGGTGTTAATCACATAGCGATGTGAACTAGATTATTGACTCTAGTAAACCTTTTGGGTGTTGATCACATGACGATGTGAACTATGGGTATTAATCACATGCAGATGTGAATATTGGTGTTAAATCACATGATGATGTGAACTAGATTATTGACTCTAGTGCAAGTGGGAGGCTGAAGGAAATATGCCCTAGAGGCAATAATAAAGTTATTATTTATTTCCTTATATCATGATAAATGTTTATTATTCATGCTAGAATTGTATTAACCGGAAACATAATACATGTGTGAATACATAGACAAACATAGTGTCACTAGTATGCCTCTACTTGACTAGCTCGTTTATCAAAGATGGTTATGTTTCCTAACCATGGACAAAAGAGTTGTCATTTGATTAACGGGATCACATCATTAGGAGAATAATGTGATTGACTTGACCCATTCCGTTAGCTTAGCACTTGATCGTTTAGTATGTTGCTGTTGCTTTCTTCATGACTTATACATGTTCCTGTAACTATGAGATTATGCAACTCCCGTTTACCGGAGGAACACTTTGGGTGCTACCAAACGTCACAACGTAACTGGGTGATTATAAAGGAGTACTACAGGTGTCTCCAAAGGTACATGTTGGGTTGGCGTATTTCGAGATTAGGTTTTGTCACTCCGATTGTCGGAGAGGTATCTCTGGACCCTCTCGGTAATGCACATCACTATAAGCCTTGCAAGCAATGTAGCTAACGAGTTAGTTACGGAATGATGCATTACGTAACGAGTAAAGAGACTTGCTAGTAACGAGATTGAACTAGGTATTGGATACCGACGATCGAATCTCGAGCAAGTAACATACCGATGACAAAGGGAATAACGTATGTTGTTATGCGGTTTGACCGATAAAGATCTTCGCAGAATATGTAGGAGCCAATATGAGCATCCAGGTTCCGCTATTGGTTATTGACCGAGAATAGTTCTAGGTCATGTCTACATTGTTCTCGAACCCGTAGGGTCCGCACGCTTAAGGTTTCGATGACAGTTATATTATGAGTTTATGAGTTTTGATGTACCGAAGGAGTTCGGAGTCCTGGATGAGATCGGGGACATGACGAGGAGTCTCGAAATGGTCGAGACATAAAGATCGACATATTAGAAGACTATATTCGGAGTTCGGAAAGGTTCCGAGTGATTCGGGTATTTTTCGGAGTACCGGAGAGTTACGGGAATTCGCCGGGGAGTATATGGGCCTTATTGGGCCATACGGGAATAGTGGAGAGAGGCCAAAAGGAAGGAGGCCTGCGC
>NW_021191554.1:0-926 GCF_002162155.2 Triticum dicoccoides | reverse complement strand
CTGTTGATAGAATGCGGAACAAGCTTTTGCCACATCGCGCTCCTCCTCTAAGGCGTCCAAACTGTCCTGCCGATCCAGCTCGGCTTCTCTTTCTTCGTACATGCACACGTGAGGTGAGTCATGAATTATATCGCAGGGCAAAACTGCCTCTGCACCGTATACCATAAAAAATGGTGTGAATCCGGTAGTACGATTTGGCGTGGTCCGCAGCCCCCAGAGTACGGAGTCGAGCTCCTCTACCTAGTGCATGTTAGATTCCTTAAGGGACCGCACTAGTCTGGGTTTGATGCCGCTCATGATTAGACCATTTGCTTGTTCGACTTGATCGTTAGTTTGAGGGTGATAGACTGAAGTGTAGTCGAGCTTGATGCCCATGTTTTTGCACCAGAGTTTAACCTCGTCGGCCATGAAGTTCGTGCCGTTATCAGTGATGATGCTATGGGGGACGCTATAACGGTGTACTGCCCCAGATATGAAGTCTATCACAGGTCCGGATTTGGCCGTCTTAACTGGCTTGGCCTCTATCCATTTGGTGAATTTGTCCACCATGACCAATAGGTATTTTTGCTTGTGGGTTCCTCCTTTAAGGGGTCCAACCATGTCAAGCCCCCAGACCGCGAACGGCCAGGTGATGGGTATAGTCTTGAGGGCGGTGGGTGGCATGTGGCTTTGATTAGCAAAGAGCTGGCAACCGACGCATCGTTGGACTAAGTCCTGAGCATCTGCCCGGGCCGTCGGCCAATAAAATCCTGTACGGAAGGCCTTGCCTACCAGGGCCCGGGCTGCGGCGTGGTGCCCACCGAGTCCGGCATGAATTTCAGCCAGAAGATTTCGCCCTTCCTCTTCGGAGATGCACCTTTGAAGGACTCCGGTTGTGCTTTTCTTATAAAGCTCTCCCTCATGGACCTTGTAGGCTTTAGATCACC
>NW_021191553.1:0-1685 GCF_002162155.2 Triticum dicoccoides | reverse complement strand
AGCATGTCTACGATTCAGTTTAGCTTGACTTTTAATATGTTTCAAAGATTCATGATCAGAATGTATAACAAATTCTTTGGGCCATAAATAATGTTGCCATGTTTCTAAAGTCCGAACAAGAGCATATAATTCTTTATCATAAGTAGAATAATTCAGACTAGGCCCACTCAATTTTTCAGAAAAGTATGCAACAGGTTTGCCATCTTGTAATAACACACCGCCTAATCCAATTCCACTAGCATCACATTCAAGCTCAAAAGTCTTATTAAAATCAGGAAGTTGGAGTAAAGGAGCATGTGTCAACTTATCTTTCAATACCGAGAAGGCTTCTTCCTGTGCGGTACCCCAAAGAAAAGGCACATCTTTCTTTGTAAGCTCATTGAGAGGTGCAGCAATGGTGCTGAAATCTCTCACAAAACGCCTATAGAATCCAGCGAGGCCAAGAAAACTCCTCACTTGTGTGACCGTTTTGGGTTGCGGCCAACTCTCGCTTCAATCTTGGCTTTATCAACTTCAATTCCCTGTGGAGTAACAACATAGCCAAGAAAAGATATTCGGTCGGTGCAAAAGGTGCACTTCCCAAGGTTACCAAACAAACGTGCATCACGTAGAGCAATAAAAACAGCACGTAAATGTTCCAAATGTTCTTCCAAAGATCTGCTATAAATCAATATGTCATCAAAGTAAACTACCACAAATCGTCCAATGAAAGCACGTAAAACTTCGTTCATTAATCTCATGAAAGTACTAGGTGCATTAGTTAACCCAAAAGGCATGACTAACCACTCATATAATCCAAACTTAGTTTTGAATGCTGTTTTCCATTCATCTCCCAATTTCATACGAATTTGATGGTATCCACTACGCAAATCAACTTTGAGAATATTGTAGAGCCACTCAATTCATCAAGCATATCATCTAGCATAGGAATAGGATGACGATAACGAATAGTAATATTATTAATGCCTCGACAATCAACACACATACGTGATGTACCATCCTTTTTCGGCACTAGAATAATAGGAACAGCACAAGGACTAAGGGATTCGCGTATATAACCTTTGTCGAGAAGCTCTTGTACTTGACGCATAATCTCCTTCATCTCCTCTGGATTGGTATGGTATGGTGCACGGTTTGGCAGTGAAGCACCGGGAATTAAGTCAATCTGATGCTCAATCCCTCGAATAGGCGGTAATCCCGGTGGCACGTCTTGTGGAAAGACGTCAGCGAACTCCTTCAAAATGTTAGTGACAGCAGGAGGCAAAGAGGAAGGCACGTCCTCGAATGAAAATAATGCCTCTTTGCACACAAAAGCATAGCAAACAGATTTGCTGAAATCTAGCTCATCAATATCAGATTTGGTGGCAAATAAACATGCACTTTTCAATTTAATTTCAGAAGCAACACTAGATGGTTTATTATTAGGCTTCATTTGTTGCTCAAATTCTTTTGCCACAATCTGATTTTCACTCTTATTCGTCTCCTGTTTTGCTTTATTAGCTCTATTAATATCATCTTTCAAAATGGAATCAGGAGTCATAGGAAGCAAAGTAATATTTTTATCCTTATGAACAAGAGTATAGTGATTGTTTCTACCATGGTGTACAGAATTTTTATCAAATTGCCATGGTCTACCAAGTAATAAGGAACATGCTTGCATAGGTACCACATCACAATCAACATAA
>NW_021191552.1:0-5716 GCF_002162155.2 Triticum dicoccoides | reverse complement strand
TATGTGCCCTCGTCAGTTTTTCGCCCCACTTGCAGACCCATATAGCCATATCTCTATATTGTGTCCCCAGTCTTTATCATTGATTGTAGCCTACAAGTAGAGTACGTGCTTCTCTCCTCTAATAGTCGAGATTCTTGGCAGGCAGAATTTCAAGAAAAGCTACCATTGCTCTAGTACAACTGTACAAGTAATCACAAACTATTGATGCAACCACTGGGACGGAATTGGAAATCATTCAATTTATCCTACAAGATAGAAACATGAACTTTTTACGTACTTCATTTTAATAAAGTCAGAAGCAGCTAACCAGTTCAGATTCAGACACCACACCATTTCATTCAGTAAGGCACTCCGAAAGACTGTCCATCAGTAATCAACAAAAGAGCATGATCACATGTTGCCAAGTTATATCTTGGGTGATGGATGAGCACGAAGTAGGGTCACCAGATCGAAAACATATCCTGTGACACGGCTGGCCTGGAGGCTACCACTATAAAGGAACGGACGGAGTATGAAACATGGGAGGACAAATACATAAGTTGTAAATGACGAATCTTTAGTATAAAAACAAAAAACCTAGAGTAGCCCTAATAAAAACAAAAAAGATAAACAATCATGCTACTGGGTTGACACGTACAAATCCTAACGTGTATAGGATTCGTCCAGACATCCAAGTTGCACCTAGAACTAAAAAAGAGAGTGAGAAGATCTCATGTGGCTGCAACACCAAGCCGAAGAGCAAAGAAGGCCGGCCAGTCCACTTCCACAAGTACGGTATTTTGGCGGCAAAGGCTGATATTGTATGGCCATTGGGTCACCTCCTGCATCACCCCTGTCTTGACATCAGCAACATAGACAACCCGCAGCTTATCTATGATGAGCACAGTGCCGCTTTTCTCTCCCAAGCATTTATAGACACGTTGTTTTAACTTGAGTATTGAAGATTGGAAGAACATCTTGTTGTCGCACGACGTCCAGATCTGAACCCGGTGACCATCCTGCTCCAAGCAGAGCAACATGAGCTTCCCCTCGGTGTCAGCGGTAAGATATGGTTTGTCACGCAGCCCTAAAACGCAAAGAACACCAAAGACCCAAAGATTATCTATGCCGTTCAATTCTGTAATGGAGACGTGTCCAGTTTCAATGCTCAAATCAAGAGTGTAGATTGCAGCAGGCACTCCGACGAAGAGCCAGTGCGCGGCGCCACCGCACACAACAGCTTCACGCTGCATAAATGCCACGCGGATGTTGTGATTCCCGGCCTTCAAGAGGTCACCGGAGCACCTGCTCCATCCTGTCTCGTCGGCCGATGATAATGTCTGCAGACTGTACTCCGTATAATAGCCGTGATTCTTGAGGATCGTAACAATCACCACCTTGAAGAAGAATGACCGCTGATGCTGGTGATCGTCCAAACTCCCACCGTCCTTATTAGTAAGTAGGGTGTATCCCATCATGTCCTCACCAGAATTATAGCCTAGAAGAGAAGGGAGTACGCGTAAGGTGCCAGTGAGCGGATCGCAGACGGCCAGGATGCCACCGCCCAGGTTGGTGTTGATGCGCAGCAGCAGAAGGCCATGGCGCGATACAAGCGGCACCGCGTATTCAAGGAAGCCGGCGACCCGGATGTCTGGCACGAGGGAGGTGAGGCGACGGCGACGACGGCCCAGCGCCAACGGAACCGGGCCGGGCGACGGGATGAACCACGGCGTTGTATGCTGCCCGCGTGGCTGCAGCTGCGTGAAGAAGCCAGCAAAGACACCCACGCCCTCCATGCGGGCAACGAGGCGGCGCCACCCTTTGCAAACCGCGGCGCAGCGGAAGAGCGAGGGCACGTCCTTTATCCGTGAGAGGATATCCATGACCACGTCGTCCGGCAACGAGTCCGCCATGTTTCTTTGGTGCGAGCAACTCGCCCGCTGTTGCAGGATGATCGATCTGGACCTCAATATATATCATAGAGGTTGATGCATGCGTATCTTGTTAATTATTAATATAATTATGAATTGTAGGATTGAGCTTGATTGGGTTGGATTCGATTAATAATTGCCTTCCTGATTTTTGATTCGTTCATCGTTGGGATTTGCCTTCGTGATTTTCGATTCCTTCATCGTTGGGATAGGCGCAGCGCAATAGTATTTATTTGTTACTACATTTAGATCAATTGGTTACGGCTAGACATCGTTAGGATTTCCCTATCTTGTGCCGAGAAAAAATGGATCGCTCCCTGCCTCCCCGCCCCACTCTCGGCCCCCTCCGCCCCTTCTCTCCCATGCCATTGCCGGCCAGAACCACATGGGCAAAGCCCTCGCACTAGTCGGCAGCGGCGGCGGCCCCTCGCATGGTCGGGTCGGCTCCGGCGGCACTCATTGGCTGGCTGGCACGACACCGGCGGCGCGGAACATGAAGGCGGATCAACACAGCTCTGGCGGTGCGGCGGCATGGGTCTGCCTTCAACCGTTCCGTTGGTGCGGCGACGGGGATCTTTGCAGTCCCAATAGCCTTGTCCAAACGGTGTTCATCCCCACCGTGGTGCTTGTTTTGGTGGTGCTGACAGCCGGGGACGCCATGGCCGCAGGCATCGTTGATCCGGTTCGGGTCAGCGTGCGTCTGATGAGTCTGGCATGCTTTGGCCGTAGTCGAGATCTCTAAAGGTGGAGACCTGGTGCACATGATGCTGGATGGAGGTTCGCCAAGCAGATCTGGGTGAAAACCCTACTCTCGGCTAGTTGCCAAGGCCGGCGATGGCGGTGTTCTCTTGCGTAGTCCCGTTCTTGAAGGCATCGCCGTGGAGAAGCTCCAGACCTCTATGCGGTACCTCGGGGGGCTATTACGCGCGCGCGTTGCAGCGATCTTTTCGGACAACGTCAATTTGGGAAGTGACCAGAACTCCCTCGCATGATTAGGATGAGGATTAATTAGGCTCCCCCCCCCCCCTGAAAATCAGGGACGGGGCTTGCCTGCTCCCCGGTCGTGCTCCCATCTATGCTCCCATCGAATCTAACGACGCACAGCCCGCGGCCTCCATTTCCCCCGAAAGAAAAAACCAGCCCCGTTGCCCCACCTCTCCATCCGTTTTTCTCTAATAAAAAACCAAGAAAATAGCAGGCGACCCATAGATTGGCAACACCGATCGATTCGGAGAAATCAGAAGCGCCTCTTCTACATGCTCTTCCGATGTGGAATAGATAAGAAGCCTTGGCCGGAGTTGGCTGGAGAGTTGCACCACGACAGGTGGAACCTTTATTGCGTAGCGAGATCGGTGTGGTCTTGTGTTCGCAGCACTGCGCTGGAAGAGAGATGGAAGGGGACGGACATGTACATGACACAGATGTTGGGGTTTTAGGCGGCCCGGCAGTGCAAGGAAGATGGCGGCCAACTCCGGCAAGCAGTATACCAGCAGCTACCGCGCACGGAGCAGCTTGTGCCACATGGGTATGACGCAGACGTACGCACGATGGTCGGACCGGCGGCCTCCCTAAAACCTTCGCCGGGGATGAAGACGACGTGCACGCTGTGTTACCTGCTGCGGTGGCGTGAGGGCATAGCAGCGCGAACACCTCCCAGTCCGGTAGAAGCACGACCTCCCTGTTCTCCGTAGTCAAGCAGTCGCTGGCGGCTAGTGTGACGATGGTGGTGATCACGTAGACAGCACCGAGGCGGAGGGGCAACTGGCCTGGCCGTATGAACTGCATCGACGTGCTAAATTCTGGGCTGCATGCCGGGACAATCTTCCGTGAACCATCGGATAATAAGCAGGGCTGTCGGGTCCAGCGAGATGAAGCACGAGCCGTCTGGTTCTTGCTTCGTCTTTTTTTTCTATCGTTATTGCAGTTTAATTTCGGGGAAACCGATGGAGCGATGGTTGGTTTTTTCGTCTCGAAGGAAACAAAGTCCGCATGCTGTGCACCGTTGGATTTGCTGGGAGCACGGATGGGAGTACGAGTCGGGAGCAGGCAAGCCCTGTCCAAAAATTAGGGGGATTAGTGTTTGTTTTGGTGGGCCCAACTTCCTTACCCAGCCCTCGCATGTATATGTGCAACAAGTCAGGGGTGGTTCTCTGATTAAAAAAGTTAGACTTGGTGGGCCTCTCCAGCGTCCTGTCGGCTGAGAACATCGCTTTGGATTTAATCGCGGGTTGGAGCCGCCGATCGCGAAGGAGTCTATTCTGTCCGGGGGAAACCCTAGATCAGTCGATCGATGAAGGCGGCACTCTTGTGTCGTTCTCTCCTTGGGGGAGTCATTCTTGGAGGCATGCATTGGCTTGAGGGACGAGTGAATGGATTCAATGGTGGAGCGGCATTTCATGTGATGCATCAACGATGTGCAGTCTCAGCAGCGTGATGCAGCAGGGTCTTGGCGACAGATGTGTGATGATGGACACATGTAGGGAGGTGGTGTTGTCTAGCACCATGGTGGCGTCGACGGCAGGCCTGGCAACGTCGATGCGTCATTATCTGCTCTGAAGATGGATCGGTGGAAGACGGTGGCGGCGGCGTCTGTAGGAAGCGCATGCAGTGACCATTAAGTGTGTGCCGGATTGGTGTGTGCCCCAGACCTGACAATGCGGCATGGTTAAGGCCTCCAATTTTAGATGTTGGGCTCTTGTTTGAGGTCTAGGTATGCGGCTCAAACAATCTGTGCCCCTTTACTAAATTGATAGAGTAGCGACAGACGTTGTCGAGATGGTGGCTTCAGACTTATTGATATATTACTTTGTAAGGTGACGTAACTAATTAATAAAATGGTTACATGCATCGCTCTGATGTAAAGGACCGGGGTCTTCCTCCTTTTCGAAGGAAAATGGCTAGACATGGTAGGGAGTAATGTGCCGAACATTTGGGCTCAGCACTCCACTTGTGCACTGTGCTATGTAGATAGCCAGGATTGATTTTATTTTATGAGCAGTTTTCGCATGGTCCCTTTTACCTCTGGCGGATAAGGGTATATATGAACTGCTGATTTGATTAAACCGGAACCAACTAATTACCATGTGTACATCAAGAAAGTTGCAACCGGTCACCTCTTACCTCGACCAGATAAATGAAACACTCCTCAAATATTTCGTGCCATGGGGGGAAATCATGGGAAAAAAATTCTCGCAACTCTCGCATCACTGAAAAATCATCCAAATCGCCTTCTCCTTAACAAGAATAAATTTTTAAAATATGAAAGAAGTTAGCTTCAATCACATCGAACAAAAGTACTGGAAAATTATAAAATAATTGAAAAACCAAAAATAACTTAATATAAGGTTTTGAACGCACAACTTCACAAAATAGACAGTGTGCTAACGAGTACGACAGAAATCTAATTTATTTCATGATATATTGTGGAGTATAATGGGTAGAATATATATTTTTGGTATCACATTATTTTGTGCCCGGGCGATATTCCAATATACTAAGGACGCTGATAAGTGCCATACGTGTGGGCGTTAAGAGGTCTGCCCACACGTTTTGTGTGGTGTCTAAGAGGGCAAAACAACTAGCGTCCACACGCATCTTTTTTTTCTCGCGGTCTCTCTCACACGCCTACATGTGGGCAAAATGCATAAGGTCCACACGACCTCTCTCAGCCATCTACATCACGGTCTCGCGCGCCCCGCGTGACAATCACCACGCGTCCCAGCAGTTGCCATGGTCCAGACCCTCTTCAATGTCCGTTTACCTGCAATTGCCATGTCGATGAACTACAGTTGACATGTCGGACAACT
>NW_021191551.1:0-1094 GCF_002162155.2 Triticum dicoccoides | reverse complement strand
CACTTACGTGAGACCGGTTCCACCGACTGACATGCACAAGTTGCATAAGGTGGCTGGCGGGTGTCTGTCTCTCCCACCTTAGTTGGAGCGGAATCGATGAACAGGGCCCTTATGAAGGGTAAATAGAAGTTGACAAAATCACGTTGTGGTGATTCGTAGGTAAGAAAACGTTCTTGCTAGAACCCAATTGCAGCCACGTAAAAGATGCAACAACAATTAGAGGACGTCTAACTTGTTTTTGCAGCGATTGATCATGTGATGTGATATGGCCAGAAGTTGTGATGAATGATGAATTGTGATGTATGAGATCATGTTCTTTGTAATAGGATTCACGACTTGCATGTCGATGAGTATGACAACCGGCAGGAGCCATAGGAGTTGTCATTATTTTTTGTATGACCTGCGTGTCATTGAATTACGTCATGTAAACTACTTTACTTTATTGCTAAACGTTAGTCATAGAAGTAGAAGTAGTCGTTGGCGTGACAACTTCATGAAGACACGATGATGGAGATCATGATGATGGAGATCATGGTGTCAAGCCGGTGACAAGATGATCATGGAGCCCCGAAGATGAAGATCAATGGAGCTATATGATATTGTCCATATCATGTCACAACTATATAATTGCATGTGATGTTTATTATGTATTATGCATCTTGTTTACTTAGGACGACGGTAGTAAATAAGATGATCCCTTATAAAATTTCAAGAAGTGTTCTCCCCTAACTGTGCACCGTTGCTACAGTTCGTCGTTTCTAAGCACCACGTGATGATCGGGTGTGATGGATCCTTACGTTCACATACAACGGGTGTAAGACAGTTTTACACAGCGAAAACACTTAGGGTTAACTTGACGAGCCTAGCATGTGCAGACATGGCCTCGGAACACGGAGACCGAAAGGTCGAACACGAGTCGTATGGAAGATACGATCAACATGAAAATGTTCACCGACGATGACTAGTCCGTCTCACGTGATGATCGGACACGGGCTAGTCGACTCGGATCGTGTAACACTTAGATGACTAAAGGGATGTCTAATCTAAGTGGGAGTTCATAATTTGATTAGAACTTTATTATCATGAACTTAGTC
>NW_021191550.1:0-1902 GCF_002162155.2 Triticum dicoccoides | reverse complement strand
CGAGCTATGAGCTTAACGAGTCGAACTATCGAGCGCTCATTAAGCTCGCGAGCTACGAGCTTTTGGTCCAGCCCTACTCGTGCAGCCCGCGGTCTGTTTCCACCGTGACGGGTTGATGATTCCACGCGCGCGGCCATGGAAAGCGAGACGATGGCACCGGCGGCACGCACGGCACGTCCCGCACGATCGAGGTCGTCACCGAGATCCTGCTCCGGCTGCCCGTCAGGTCGCTTCTCTGGTTCAGGTGCGTCTCCAAGGCATGGGACGGCACCATCTCCGTCGATCCGTCCTTCCGACGCGACTTTCGCCTCCACCGGAAGCAGCATCCATGCCTGCTCATCGCCGTACAGATAGAGCTCGCCGGCAGGAAAGATACGCGTGACTCCGATGCCGTGGCCACCACAGGTCTCTACCGATGGGAGGAGACCCACGGCGCCACAACCCTTGTGCACCCCATGGACTCAACAGACTCCCTGCCCAAAGGGGTGACATACGAATTCGCGCACTGCGACGGCCTGGTGTTGATGACCACCACCATATCCGCAGTGCGTGTGTTCAATCCGACTACAGGTAGTGTCTTCACGTTGCCAGAGAGCCAGGATCCCACCACTAGCCCTGAGGATAGCCGCCATGTTTACGGCATAGGGCGCAACCCTTGCACCAGTGACTTCATTATTGCCCGCTTCTTCCACCGATCTGACCCTCGCATGGCCACCTTCTTCACACCTCATGTGGAGGTGTTCACCATAGGGACAGACCAGCATTGGCGTCAGACGTGGGCGCGCAGCCGCCACACCTCATCATGTTATGGCAGAAACGATTTTCTTCCAGGGGTCCTTTCTCTGGACCATCGGCCAATATCAGCAGGCTATCACTCGTGGAAAAAGGGCCTTTGGTCGCGGTTCGCAACTGCCATTAGTCGCGGTTGCGCAACCGCGACCGAACGGGCGCGACTAAAGGCCCCACCCTTTAGTCGCGGTTGCTTAAGAACCGCGACTAAAGGCCCGTCCACGTGGGCGCCAGGCGGCCGTCGGGGCGGACGACCTTTAGTCGCGGTTCTTCTGGCCAACCGCGACTAAAGGCCGCCGCAGGTTTAGGGTTTTAGCCCCCCCCCCTAAACCTGTTTTCTGTTTAATTTGTATTGTTTTATTTCTTTTGTGCTTTATTTTAATTTTGAAGGAGTTTCACATATTCTACGGTACTATATACATGCATATGAATGTACAATTTCAAACAAATTTAAAATTAGAACCAAAAAGAATTCAAGAGGAATATACAATATATATTCAATATCATCGGATGACCATATACAATTTTGAACAAGTTTTCATACATAATTTAATGCATATAAAGTTCTACGTCCTCGTAATGGTGTTCTCCTTTAGGATGGAGGACTTCCCTCCTGAACCATCCAGCTAGTTCCTCTTGAAGTGGCCGGAAGCGAGCTTCTGGACTAAGCATCATCCGGAGGTTATTCCTCTGAGCATTGGTATCACTCGGAACCCGCTCAGAGGTGTATCTCCGGATCATCTCACAGACATAGTATGCACATAGATTGGTCCCCGCTGGCTGAATATCCTCACCATTCTTAGCATTTGCCCTTTTGAATTCTAGCTCTTTTTTGAATTCACCGACCTTTGTATCTACGAACCGTCTCCAAACCCTACGAGGCAAAGAAAATTAAATGAACAAGAGAGTTATTAGTTACTTGATATTAGGAAATGAACGAAATAGGCCGATCGATATAGAGCGCAAATGAATGAAAATAATTACTTCTGCAGCATTCTTCTCATGTCGACCCAAAGCTTTGGATCCTTATTCAGAGAGTCGTGGACGAGACATTCTGAGGTGTCAACTTTAATTACTAGCAGAATCCAGTGGAACCTGCGGACACGATACATG
>NW_021191549.1:0-906 GCF_002162155.2 Triticum dicoccoides | reverse complement strand
ATAATTCCAACAGACTCTTAGCATCGCTACGAGTGAGAAAGTCTCATCGTAGTCAACTCCTTGAACTTGTCGAAAAACATCTTAACGACAAGTCGAGCTTTCTCAATGGTGACACTTACCATCATTGTCTGTCTTCCTTTCAAAATCCATATGTACCTAACAGCCTTACGACCATCAAGTAGTTCTTCCAAAGTCTACACTTTGTTTTCATACATGGATCCTCTCTCGGGTTTTATGGCCTTGAGCCATTTATCGGAATCCGGGCCCACCATCGCTTCTCCATAGCTCGTAGGTTCATTGTTGTCTAGCAACATGACTTCCAAGACAGGATTACGTACCACTCTGAAGTAGTACGCATCCTTGTCATCCCACGAGGTTTGGTAGTGACTCGATCCGAAGTTTCATGATCACTATCATAAGCTTCCACTTCAATTGGTGTAGGTGCCACAAGAACAACTTCCTATGCCCTGCTACACACTTGTTGAAGTGACGGTTCAATAACCTCATCAAGTCTCCACCATCCTCCCACTCAATTCTTTCGAGAGAAACTTTTCCTCGAGAAAGGACCCGATTCTAGAAACAATCCCTTATTGCTTTCGGATCTGAGACAGGAGGTATACCCAACTGTTTTGGGTGTCCTATGAAGATGCATTTATCCGCTTTGGGTTCGAGCTTATCAGCCTGAAACTTTTTCACATAAGCGTCGCAGCCCCAAACTTTTAAGAAATGACAGCTTAGGTTTCTCTAAACCATAATTCATACGGTGTCATCTCAACGGAATTATGTGGTGCCCTACTTAAAGTGAATGTGGTTGTCTCTAATGCCTAACCCATAAACTATCGTGGTAATTCGATAAGAGACATCATGGTATGCATCATATCCAATAGGGTGCAGTTATGATGTTCG
>NW_021191548.1:0-1051 GCF_002162155.2 Triticum dicoccoides | reverse complement strand
ACTGATCGTTTTCTTATCTTTCTGTTTCCTCGGTTTGCTACTCATGTCCTTCACATAGAAAACCTGAGCGACATCTTTCGCTAGGACGAATGGTTCGTCAAGGTAACCAAGATTGTTGAAATCCACCATTGTCATTCCGTATTGCTGGTCCACCTTTACCCCACCTCCTGTTAGCTTGAACCATTTGCACCGGAACAAAGGGACCTTAAAGGAGGGTCCATAGTCAAGTTCCCATATCTCCTCTATGTAACCATAATATGTGACCTTTTGCCCATTCTCGGTTGCTGCATCAAAGCGGACACCACTGTTTTGGTTGGTGCTCTTTTTATCTTGGGCGATCGTGTAAAATGTATTCCCATTTATCTCGTACCCTTGGAAAGTTGTTATAGTCGAAGATGGTGTCTTGGCCAACATGTACAGCTGATCTACAACATCATTGTCATTCATTAAATGTTTTCTCAACCAACTGCCGAAAGTCTCCATGTGGGCCTTCATAATCCAGGATTCAGGCTTCCCCGGGTTGTCCGAGCGTAAAATATTCTTGTGTTTCTCAAAGTACGGAGCCACCAAGCTAGAATTGGTCAGTACAGTGTGGTGTGCTTCAGTCAGAGAATGGTCGTCCATACATATCGTTGATTTCCTTCCGATCGTGCCTTTTCCACTTAGTCTCCCCTCGTGCCGCGATCGAGGAAGACCAATCGGCTTAAGGTCAGGAACAAAGTCAACACAAAACTCAATTACCTCCTCATTTCCATAGCCCTTGGCGATGCTTCCTTCTGGCCTAGCACGGTTACGAACATATTTCTTTAATACTCCCATGAACCTCTCGAAGGGGAACATATTGTGTAGAAATACAGGACCGAGAACGAAAATCTCTTCGACTAGGTGAACCAGGAGGTGCGTCATAATATTGAAGAAGGATGGCGGGAACACCAACTCGAAACTGACAAGACATTGGATCACATCGTTCTGTAACCGTGGTAGAACTTCTGGATTGATTACCTTCTGAGAGATTGCATTGAGGAATGCACATAGCTTCACAATGGCTACT
>NW_021191547.1:0-1205 GCF_002162155.2 Triticum dicoccoides | reverse complement strand
TACCCATATCTACTCAAGTCATCAGTGAGAGTGAGAACATAATGATATCCTCCGCGAGCCTCAACGCTCATTGGACCACACACATCAGTATGTATGATTTCCAATAAGTTGGTTGCTCGCTCCATTGTTCCGGAGAACGGAGTCTTGGTCATTTTGCCCATGAGGCATGGTTCGCATGTGTCAAATGATTCATAATCGAGAGACTCTAAAAGTCCATCAGCATGGAGCTTCTTCATGCGCTTGACACCAATGTGACCAAGGCGGCAGTGCCACAAGTATGTGGGACTATCGTTATCAACTTTACATCTTTTGGTATTCACACTATGAATATGTGTAACATTACGTTCGAGATTCATTAAGAATAAACCATTGACCATCGGGACATGACCATAAAACATATCTCTCATATAAATAGAACAATCATTATTCTCAGATTTAAATGAGTAGCCATCTCGTATTAAACAAGATCCAGATACAATGTTCATGCTCAAACTTGGAACTAAATAACAATTATTGAGGTTCATAACTAATCCCGTGGGTAAATGTAGAGGTAGCGTGCCGACGGCGATCACATCGACTTTGGAACCATTCCCGACGCGCATCGTCACCTCGTCCTTCGCCAGTCTCCGCTTATTCCGCAGCTCCTGCTTTGAGTTACAAATATGAGCAACAGCACCGGTATCAAATACCCAGGAGTTACTACGAGTACTGGTAAGGTACACATCAATTACATGTATATCACATATACCTTTAGTGTTGCCGGCCTTCTTGTCCGCTAAGTGTTTGGGGCAGTTCCGCTTCCAGTGACCCTTCCCTTTGCAATAAAAGCACTCAGTCTCAGGCTTGGGTCCATTCTTTGACTTCTTCCCGGCAACTGGCTTACCGGGCGCGGCAACATCTTTGCCGTCCTTCTTGAAGTTCTTCTTACCCTTGCCCTTCTTGAACTTAGTGGTCTTATTGACCATCAACACTTGATGTTCTTTCTTGATTTCAACCTCTACTGACTTTAGCATTGAAAATACTTCAGGAATGGTCTTCACCATCCCCTCCATTTTGTAGTTTAGCACAAAGCTCTTGTAGCTTGGTGGGAGCGACTGAAGGATTCTGTCAATGACCGCCTCGTCCGGGAGGTTGATCTCCAGCTGGGACAGGTGGTTGTGCAACCCAGACATTTTGAGTATGTGCTCACTGACAGAACTGTTTTC
>NW_021191546.1:0-951 GCF_002162155.2 Triticum dicoccoides | reverse complement strand
GCAACTTTTAACCCAAAAAAAATTTCGTCGAAATATATTGATATGAGATCTAGTTTTGAAGATCTCGTCGCAAGGGATTTAATGGTGAAAACAGATCTTCAATCAGATTTTTCATTTAAGAGATAAAACATTTTAAAAACTGAAAATCCAAAAAGATTTCCACATGCATGTGGTGACATGGCGTAGTCTGTATGTTATAGGGCGTGTGGGCGGGTTTGGCTCCCACCACATGTGTGGGCGTTAGCGTTGTCCTTTATTTAAGCTAAAACTAGCGATTCTGGATTCTAGGCATCATAAAATCAGAATCTAAGCCAAACATATAGATTTTTAAGTTAGCTTCGTAGGGGTGTCTTCAATGCTGACTCCTAATTTTTCTTCCGCATCCGTGTCAACGCTGACCCCTAATTTTTCTCCCGCATCCGTGTCAATGCTGACCCCTAATTTTTTTTCCCGCATCCGTCTCTGGACACAGACGCGGAAGCCAGCCATCCAACGCTATCCACATACAATTCAAACAGGGTCTTATAAGATCGGATCGAATTCATGCAAACCGGCAGATTTTCATATATACAATTTGGACATTTTTCAGTAAAAAAGTGGCCCAACCTAAATGTAGCATATGGCGGCGGCCGTCGCCCACTTTATTTGTATTCCGCATCTGCGACTACGTCCTCCATTTGTCGTCTTCATGAGCGGCGGCGGGGTTCGAGACCCGTGACGTGAAGGTGCGGTCTCTCGAGACGAAGAGTAGAACATGGGTAACCGGTGCTGGTGAACATGAAGTCGATGATAGACGTGGACGGTCCATCACTGTCCACGTGCCACATGCGCAACCGAAAGTTGATCGGCGGTGCGTAGAACGCGCAACTGGCGGCGTTCTCGTCCTCGGTTGCCTGCGCCGCCAGCGCATGTGCGGCCATGTCCGTGCCCGGCTCCGCCGCCTCTACATTG
>NW_021191545.1:0-1457 GCF_002162155.2 Triticum dicoccoides | reverse complement strand
CAGGTCCTGGGGCCTGTGGGTTATGGCCCATCTCATCACTTGCAAATCTTGAACTCATCATCTGGGCAACTGATCATTATCCCAACATCCAACTTCCTGGCATACTTAAAATCCATGTACTGTCTCTTTTCCTTATATTTGCACCAAACGGGGACATGATTACTCAGACTCTTCATGGAATTTCCATTGATCCATATTTCCAACATCATACCTCCTTTATATCCAATAACACTTCATCTCTTCATCCTCGTGGGATGTCCCACATACCGTGATAAAACTTATACTTATGAAATCCATATTCACTTCGTAGAACATCATTATCCTTTCTGCGGTCAAGCGTCCTTACAAGGGAATATTGGCCATCTCTGCATGGCACTTCTTCAACTGGGAACCGTGAAACACGTCTTGAACTCCTGACAGTCCTTCGGGTAACTCAACTTGTAGGCCACTTCCCTCATACACTCCAAAACTCGGTATGGTCCTACAAACCTCGGGGCTAACTGTCCCTTAACTCCAATCCGTTTAATTCCTCGCAGAGGGAACACATGAAGACATGCTCTGTCTCCAATTTCATAGACTACCTCCTTGCGTTTTTAAGTCTACATAACTCTTCTACCTGGACTGAGCTACCTTCAGTCTATCTCGAATCAACTTAACATTCTCTTCTGACTCCTTGATCACATTTGGTCCAAACAACTGTCGGTCTCCAACTTCATCCCACATACTCTTGGGGTATCACACATACCGAGACAAAACTCATATTCATTTTGTCTGAAATCCACTCAGTGGAGTATCTTTATCTTTTCCAGGGGTCAACGGTTCTTACAGGGTACTACCACCCTTAAAATGCACAAATCTTCCATAGACCATATTTCTCATATCCTCAAAATGGTCAAAATCCTTCTTCATAGAGTAGCAACTCATAAAATCCATATCAGTACCAACGAGGCTAACTTTATTAATTCTCAAATCATTACAATCTCCTGTTTTTCCATTACATGCCTCAATTCAATACCTCTATATTAAAAGAAAATGTTCTTACTACCACTACTCCATTTCTTTTGTTGCAAACTCAACTATCTAGCACAAGTTTCCTTCTCCTTGGGGCATTCTCTAACAAAGTGCCCTGCTCCATTACAACAGAAACATATTACTTCTGACAGGTTTCGAGGTTTCCTCATGATCACATAGCCTCCTTGGGTCCTTTTCTTCCCTCTTGGGCAATCATTGAAGTAGTGCCCTGAATTTTTGCACCTGAAACATGTGATATGACTCAGGTCTTTCTTTGTGGAAATTGGGTTGTTCCTCGAATCCAACCTACTTCTCTTCCTGGACCTTTCCATTCCAATCATGGCTTCTATTTCCCGTGGGTCATATTCTACTTCCTCTGTCGGGAATTCTACTAGATTCCCGTTCATACAATTCTGGGAGATGTGTCCTTCTTCTCCACATGAATA
>NW_021191544.1:0-1309 GCF_002162155.2 Triticum dicoccoides | reverse complement strand
ATCTTTCGGGATTGACAAAACCTTCCGGTTGTATCACATACAACCTTTCCTCATTAAAATCGTCGAGGAAACAATGTTTTGACATCCTATCTGCAAGATTTCATAAATAATGCAGTAATCGCTAATATAATTCCAACAGACTCTTAGCATCGCTACGAGTGAGAAAATCTCATCGTAGTCAACTCCTTGAACTTGTCGAAAAACATCTTAACGACAAGTCGAGCTTTCTTAATGGTGACATTTACCATCATTGTCCGTCTTCCTTTTGAAATCCATCTGTACTCATTAGCCTTACGACCATCGAGCCGTTCTGCCAAAGTCTACACTTTGTTTTCATACATGGATCCTCTCTCGGATTTTATGGCCTCAAGCCATTTATCGGAATCCGGGCCCACCATCGCTTCTCCATAGCTCGTAGGTTTATTGTTGTCTAGCAACATGACTTTCAAGACAGGATTACCGTACCACTCTGAAGTAGTACGTATCCTTGTCACCCTACGAGGTACAGCAGTGATTTGATCCGAAACTTCATGATCAATATCATAAGCTTCCACTTCAATTGGTGTAGGTGCCACGGGAACAACTTCCTGTGCCCTGCTACACACTGGTTGAAGTGATGGTTCAATAACCTCATCAAGTCTCCACCATCCTCCCACTCAACTCTTTCGAGAGAAACCTTTCCTCGAGAAAGGACCCGATTCTAGAAACAATTCATATTGCTTTCGGATCTGAATTAGGAGGTATACCCAACTGTTTTGGGTGTCCTATGAAGATGTATTTTATCCGCTTTGGGTTCGAGCTTATCAATCCTGAAACTTTTTCACATAAGCGTCACAGCCCCAAACCTTTAAGAAACGACATCTTAGGTTTCTCCAAACGGTGTCGTCTCAACGGAATTATGTGGTGCCCTATTTAAAGTGAATGTGGTTGTCTCTAATGCCTAACCCATGAACGATAGTGGTAATTCGATAAGAGACATCATGGTACGCACCATATCCAATAGGGTGCAACTATGATGTTCGGACACACCATCACACTATGGTGTTCCAGGCGGTATTAATTGCGAAACAATTTCCACAATGTCTTAATTGTGTGCCAAAACTCGTAACTCAGATACTCATCTCTATGATCATATCATAGACATTTTATCCTCTTGTCACAATGATCTTCTACTTCACTCTGAAATTACTTGAACCATTCAATAATTCAGACTTGTGTTTCATCAAGTAAATATTCTCAACATCTACTCGAATCATCTGTGAAGTAAGAACATAACGATATTCACTGCATGCCTCAGCACTCATTGGAC
>NW_021191543.1:0-1015 GCF_002162155.2 Triticum dicoccoides | reverse complement strand
CACATCCACATCCTTACTATATCCAATGGTTCAACAACAGCGGCAAGGTTAAGGTAACACGTACTGTTCGTGTGCATTTTAGTATCTCTACATATGCTGATTATGTTGATTGTGATGTGGTACCTATGCAAGCATGTTCCTTATTACTTGGTAGACCATGGCAATTTGATAAAAATTCTGTACACCATGGTAGAAACAATCACTATACTCTTGTTCATAAGGATAAAAATATTACTTTGCTTCCTATGACTCCTGATTCCATTTTGAAAGATGATATTAATAGAGCTAATAAAGCACAACAGGAGAAGAATAAGAGTGAAAATCAGATTGTGGCAAAAGAATTTGAGCAACAAATGAAGCCTAAGAATAAACCATCTAGTGTTGCTTCTGAAATTCAATTGAAAAGTGCATGTTTATTTGCCACCAAATCTGATATTGATGACCTAGATTTTAGCAAATCTGTTTGCTATGCTTTTGTGTGCAAAGAGGCATTATTTTCATTCGAGGACGTGCCTTCCTCTTTGCCTCCTGCTGTCACTAACATTTTGCAGGAGTTCGCTGACGTTTTTCCACAAGACGTGCCACCGGGATTACCGCCTATTCGAGGGATTGAGCATCAGATTGACTTAATTCCCGGTGCTTCACTGCCAAACCATGCACCATACCGTACCAATCCAGAGGAGACGAAGGAGATTACGCGTCAAGTACAAGAGCTTCTCGACAAAGGTTATATACGCGAATCCCTTAGTCCTTGTGCTGTTCCTATTATTCTAGTGCCGAAAAAGGATGGTACATCACGTATGTGTGTTGATTGTAGAGGCATTAATAATATTACTATTCGTTATCGTCATCCTATTCCTAGGCTAGATGATATGCTTGATGAATTGAGTGGCTCTACAATATTCTCCAAAGTTGATTTGCGTAGTGGCTACCATCAAATTCGTATGAAATTGGGAGATGAATGGAAAACAGCATTTAAAACTAAGTTTGGATTATATGAGTGGTTAGTCATGCC
>NW_021191542.1:0-1448 GCF_002162155.2 Triticum dicoccoides | reverse complement strand
GAAACTCCCCCTCAACACTCGGCTGGATCGGAGTTAGAGGGACGCCATCGGGCTGAACGTGTGCTGAACTCGGAGGTGCCGTGCGTTCGGTACTTGATCGGTCGGATCATGAAGACGTATGACTACATCAACCGCGTTGTGCTAACGCTTCCGCTTTCGGTCTACGAGGGTACGTGGACAACACTCTCCCCTCTTGTTGCTATGCATCACCATGATCTTGCGTGTGCGTAGGAATTTTTTTGAAATTACTACGTTCCCCAACAGTGGCATCCAAGCCAGGTTTTATGCGTTGATGTTATTTGCACGAGTAGAACACAAGTGAGTTGTGGGCGATATAAGTCATACTGCTTACCAGCATGTCATACTTTGGTTCGGCGGTATTGTTGGATGAAGCGGCCCGGACCGACATTACGCGTACACTTACGCGAGACTGGTTCTACCGACGGGCTTTGCACACAGGTGGCTGGCGGGTGTCAGTTTTTCCAACTTTAGTTGAACCGAGTGTGGCTACGCCCGGTCCTTGCGAAGGTTAAAACAGCACCAACTTGACAAACTATCGTTGTGGTTTTGATGCGTAGGTAAGAACGGTTCTTGCTAAGCCCATAGCAGCCACGTAAAACTTGCAACAACAAAGTAGAGGACGTCTAACTTGTTTTTGCAGGGCATGTTGTGATGTGATATGGTCAAGACATGATGCTAGATTTTATTGTATGAGATGATCATGTTTTGTAACCGAGTTATCGACAACTGGCCGGAGCCATATGGTTGTCGCTTTATTGTATGCAATGCAATCGCCCTGTAATGCTTTACTTTATCACTAAGCGGTAGCGATAGTCGTAGAAGCATAAGATTGGCGAGACGACAACGATGCTACGATGGAGATCAAGGTGTCGCGCCGGTGACGATGGTGATCATGACGGTGCTTCGGAGATGGAGATCACAAGCACAAGATGATGATGGCCATATCATATCACTTATATTGATTGCATGTGATGTTTATCTTTTATGCATCTTATCTTGCTTTGATTGACGGTAGCATCATAAGATGATCTCTCACTAAATTTCAAGATAAAAGTGTTCTCCCTGAGTATGCACCGTTGACAAAGTTCGTCGTGCCCAGACACCACGTGATGATCGGGTGTGATAAGCTCTACGTCCATCTACAACGGGTGCAAGCCAGTTTTGCACAAGCAGAATACTCGGGTTAAACTTGACGAGCCTAGCATATGCAGATATGGCCTCGGAACATTGAGAACGAAAGGTCGAGCGTGAATCATATAGTAGATATGATCAACATATTGATGTTCACCATTCAAAACTACTCCATTTCACGTGATGATCGGTTATGGTTTAGTTGATTTGGATCACGTGATCACTTAGAAGATTAGAGGGATGTCTTTCTAAGTGGGAGTTCTTAAGTAATATGATTAATTGAACTTTAATTTATC
>NW_021191541.1:0-1747 GCF_002162155.2 Triticum dicoccoides | reverse complement strand
GCTCCCCGCATCGCGTAGAGCCTCCGTGGCACCTCGCCGCGCTCGTTTGCGCACCGCAGCCCCATCCCCACTTGCACCCGAGCTTCGGCCGCCGCCGAGCTCGTCGCCGGCACCACTCCGGCCACTCCCCGGCCGCGCCACCACCACAGTTGGATGCGGACGAGCGTCCGCATCCCGAAGCTGTGCTCCGCACGCCAAACCGAGCCCTGTGGGCAAAACCCGAGGCTCGCCACCGCGGCTGGCCTCGCCGGCGTCAAGCCGCCGGTGGGTTGACCCACTTGACCACGGCGGAACCCCCCCTGGGTCGATGACAGGTGGGGCCAGCCCCTGTTAATTAGTTTAGGTGTTAGATTAGTTAACACTAATTAAATTAGTTAATTATTTAAGCCACTGACATGTGGGTCCAGCCCTGCTGACATTTTCATTAGTATTAGTTTAACCCTAATCAACCCGGTTAACTAACCTGTGTCACTGACGTGTGGACCCCACATGTCAGGTTTGACCAGCAGCAGCGTCTGTTGACCTGCTGACGTCATAGTGACGCAATGCTGATGCAGTTAACCATTTTCTGGATTTAAAATAATTCAGAAAATTCCAGAAAATTGTATAAACTTCTAAAATTCATAGAAATTCAACCGTAACTTCAAATTAAATAATTTATATATGAAAAATTATCAGAAAAATTCAAGGAATCCATCTGTACCATTTTCATGCATGTTAGAACAACTTATAGCTGCTGTATAGCACAAATCAATTAAATGGCATTTGAATAATCACATATGGAGTTTGAATTTGAATCTTGTATTCAAACCAACTTCATTTAATCTGGTTTTAGATGCATTAGCCCAAACACATTCATTTTGCCATGTCATGATCATGCATCATATTGTGCATTGCATTGATTGTGTTCCCTTCTGTGTTGCCGGTATTTGTCCCCTCTCGATAGACATGATACCGATGATGTGATCGTTGACACTGATGAAGACTCAATGTTATCTTCAGAAGTGCCAGGCAAGCAAAACCCCCTTGTTCATTCCGATAAAATCCCACTCTCTCGCTCCTGCTCTCTTTACTGCATTAGGACAACAACAACATATTTGTTACTTGCTGCGGTAGCTGAACCCCTTTACCCTTTGCATGACCTGTCATTGCCATAGTAAATAGATGAAACCCACTAGCATGAGTAGGAGTTGTTTGAGCCCTGCTGTGCCTACTCATTCATGCTTGTTTGTCACGCCTGCTACTGCTTAGAGTTGAGTCAGGTCTGATTCATCCGGGATGAGTCAGAGGTGTGTGAACATGTCCTACTGTGTGTGAGCTAAGTGTGTGAACACGATTTGGTAAAGGTAGCGGTGAGAGGCCATGTAGGAGTACATGGTGGGTTGTCTCATTGCAGCCGTCCTCAGGAACTGAGTTCTGTGTTTGTGATCCATGATTCAGCTACTACCACGCATTGGGCCCGAAACCAATGGACCCTCTCGGCTTCTTGATCACCCTTGTCCTCTGTCCAGGAGTTGCAAGTAGTTTCTGGTGTTTGTAGTATGCTGGAGGCCGTGCGCAGCGCTGACCGTAGGGGTGGGCTGTGATGCGGTAGGCACGTGGCCGGGTAAACCGGGCGCCCGTTTGGTGTCACGGAACCCTGTTCACATCGTTTGGGGCTGTGAGCGAAACTCCGGCCGGATCTCCTCATGGATGGAACCCGAATAGGCGATAAACCTGGACTAGAGACTTGAGTGTTTAGGCAGGC
>NW_021191540.1:0-692 GCF_002162155.2 Triticum dicoccoides | reverse complement strand
GGATCGGGCCGCGGGGGCCCCGCACGGGCCTCGCGGGCCCGCGGGCGGCGGCGAACTGGGGACCGGGCGGCGGCCACTAGGAGGCCGACACGTGGCGGCGGACGGGGAGGCCGGACATGTCCGTCGGCGGCGGTTGTGTCCGACGGCGGCGGGAGGAGTTGGATCTAGGGTTAGGGGGGAGAAGAACCATGGATTTTGGAGGGGGGTGTATATATAGGCATAAGTGGAGCTTGGAGAGTCCAAATGAGGTGCGGTTTTCGCCCACACGATCGTGATCGAACGCTCTAGGACATGGAGCAGAGTTTGGTGGGTTTTGGGCCAAATTTGGGGGGTGTTGGGCTGCAACACTCACGAGGCCTTTTCGGTCCCTCGGTTAACCGTTGGAGTATCAAACGAAGTCCAAATGATACGAAACTTGACAGGCGGTCTACCGGTAGTAAACCAAGGCCGCTTGGCAAGTCTCGGTCCAATCCGGAAATGTTTAAACCCCACACACGAAAGAAGACTAGAAATGACCACCGGAGGAGAACGAAGCGCCGGAATGCAAAACGGACAACGGGGAAAATGCTCGAATGCATGAGATGAACATGTATGCAAATGCAATGCACGAGATGACAAGGTATGAGATGCATGAAAACGAAAACAACACACGGAGACAAGACCCGAACCCGAGAAATAAATATAACTTAGCG
>NW_021191539.1:0-1276 GCF_002162155.2 Triticum dicoccoides | reverse complement strand
CATAGATATATCCTCCCAAGGAACACTAGGTACAGGCAAAGGCATATATAAACCATGAGGATTGAGTCGTGACTTAGCTTTTTGACATGTAGTGCATCGAGCAATAAAACGCTCAACATCCCGTCTCATCTTTGGCCAAAAGAAATGTGTAGCAAGTACGTCCTCCGTCTTCTTCACGCCAAAGTGTCCCATTAATCCTCCTCCATGCGCCTCCTGCAACAACAAAAGACGAACGGAGCTAGCTGGAATGCATAGCTTGTTAGCACGAAACACAAATCCATCGTTAACGACAAACTTGTTCCACATTCTTCCTTCTTTACAATTCTGCATTACATCTTTAAAATCAGCATCATGCACATATTGATCTTTGATGGTCTCCAAACCAAATATTTTGAAGTCAAGTTGTGAAAGCATAGTATAACGACGAGACAATGCATCAGCAATAACATTTTCTTTTCTCCTCTTGTGTTTAATGACATAAGGGAAAGTCTCAATGAATTCAACCCATTTAGCATGTCTACGATTCAGTTTAGCTTGACTTTTAATATGTCTCAAAGATTCATGATCAGAATGTATAACAAATTCTTTGGGCCATAAATAATGTTGCCATGTTTCTAAAGTCCGAACAAGAGCATATAATTCTTTATCATAAGTAGAATAATTCAGACTAGGCCCACTCAATTTTTCAGAAAAATATGCAACGGGTTTGCCATCTTGTAATAACACACCTCCTAATCCAATTCCACTAGCATCACATTCAAGCTCAAAAGTCTTATTAAAATCAGGAAGTTGGAGTAAAGGAGCATGTGTCAACTTATCTTTCAATACGGAGAAGGCTTCTTCCTGTGCGGTACCCCAAACAAAAGGCACATCCTTCTTTGTAAGCTCGTTGAGAGGTGCAGCAATGGTGCTGAAATCTCTCACAAAACGCCTATAGAATCCAGCGAGGCCAAGAAAACTCCTCACTTGTGTGACCGTTTTGGGCTGCGGCCAACTCTCAATAGCTTCAATCTTGGCTTTGTCAACTTCAATTCCCTGTGGAGTAACAACATAGCCAAGAAAAGATACTCGGTCGGTGCAAAAGGTGCACTTCCCAAGGTTACCAAACAAACGTGCATCACGTAGAGCAATAAAAACAGCACGTAAATGTTCCAAATGTTCTTCCAAAGATCTGCTATAAATCAGTATATCATCAAAATAGACTACCACAAATCGTCCAATGAAAGCACGTAAAACTTCGTTCATTAGTCTCATGAAAGTACTAGGCGCATTAGTT
>NW_021191538.1:0-698 GCF_002162155.2 Triticum dicoccoides | reverse complement strand
CTAGAAATCTCATTCATTGCTCCAAAAGGCTCTTCTTAAATGTTTGATAATTTTTGGTAAGGGTTCTGGTCCCAACCAAAATATTGAACATTTTTAAGGATTTATTTTTGGGACTTTGAATTTAAATCATTAGCTATTTGAATTTGAATTATATTCATATAATTAGAATATAATTTCAAATACCCCTGAAATATTTTATGAGCTTTTGGAAAAGTCCATCTAGCCAAATAAAATTATTCAGAGGAGTTTTTGGCATTGTTTGAGTTTGTTTAAAATTCAAAACAGTGGCAAAACGAAATTAAATAAAACAAAACAGAAGAAAAAAATAAAGGAGAGAGAGATAAAGACCCGTACCTGGGCCACTTACCTGTAGCCGGCCCAGCTTCTGCGCGGCCCGTTACTGTGCAGCCCAGCTGCCAGTCATCTTCCTCCCCCTCGCCCCGAAGCAGCTGCGTGCTGGACGCACGCGCGCCGACGCCCGCCACCTCCTGCTTCGCCGTGGCAGCCTCCCCGACTTCCTCGCGACGCCACGGAGACGTCCCCGACCCCCTCTCACTTCTCCCTCGCTCTCTGGACCTCCCTCCCCCTCACTCCTCTGTTTCCCCTCCCGCGACCGAGCGGAGCTCGCCGTCATCGTCGCCGTACCCATGGCCACCGGCCACCCCTAGCCTCGCCGATGCACCCAGGAGCTCCGCCTC
>NW_021191537.1:0-890 GCF_002162155.2 Triticum dicoccoides | reverse complement strand
TGCCGGAGACGACGAATTCGACGGCGACGATGATCGGAGCCGAAGAGGGGAACGGCGACGTGGCGGCGATGCAGGGCTTCCGGGGACCCGTGGAGCGGTGGGGAGGAAGAGGGAGTTGTGGCGGAGCTTCTGAGCTAGTCGGGGGAGCGAGGGGTGGCCGGAGATGGCTGCTGTGGCGAACGGCGGCGACGGTGGTGTTCGGCCGTGAGAGAGAGAGAGCGAGGGAGAGGAAGGAAAGAGCCGGGGAGAGTGAGAGAGAGCAGGGGGGATCGGGACGGGCTGCGGGCGTCGTCCACGCGGCCAGGAGGTCGTCGGCAAGCAGGAGGTGGCCGCGTGGCCGTGCGCGCGCGAGCACGCAGCAGCTTCGGGGCGAGGGGAGGAAGACGACGGAGGGCTACAGTGCTGGGCTGGGTCAGTTGCTGGCTGGGCCGGCCAGCTGGCTGGGCCGCACCGGGAGGAGCCCAGGTAAGTTTTTCTCCTTTTCTTCTGTTTCTGTTTTATTTAATATATATCTGCAACTTTGTTGAATTAAATAAAATACCTAGGCAACTTCAAAAATCACCAAACTATTCCTGGCCCATAGTTGGATTATTTCCAACATGAAACATTTTAGTTTGGAGATATTTGAGCATTTAAATATTTTATATTATTTTAAATGCCCAAATTCAAATATTTATGATTTAATTCAAAAACCCTAGGATGGCCTAGGAAAATGTGCACCATTTTTGGCAGAGGTTCTGAACCAAGACAAAAATGATGGGCATTTTAGAAGGGCATTTCAGGTTCATTGAAAAATTATTTTAGTAACCCTAGTTGGTTTCAGAGGGGACTGGGGGTTCTGTCATCCCCATTTCAAGTTTCTGATGAAAGAGTAAACATGATGCAACACT
>NW_021191536.1:0-980 GCF_002162155.2 Triticum dicoccoides | reverse complement strand
CTAGTCGTAAACCCAAAGTGGCACAGACTTACAGGGACAGGCATCCATGACCCAGCTTCGAACGTGTCGGTCATCAGCAAGTGGGTCCGGGCTGTAGCACTGGGCTAGCAGGACTCCGGTAAACCGGGCTGTAGCGGGCTAACAGGACTCCGGTACTCAAAGCGTGACATTTCCCCGAAGGGACAGACACAGGAACGAAGAAGGACACATGCCGGCCAGCCTAAGTGTTCCAGAGCAGTAGCAAGCTACCATGGCTCAGCGGTAACACTAGGAGACATTTCCCGGTAAGAGAGGCTACTAAAGATAAACGACTAGATAGTCAGATCCCACACATACCAAGCATTTCAATCATACACACAATATGCTCGATATGTGCAAATACAACGAAGCATCACAACATGACTCTATGACACAAGTACTTTATTTAAGGCTCAGAGAGCCATACATAACATACACAAAGGTACGGGTCACACGACCCAACATTCAAGTCATACAGTCATACAAACTAGCAGCGGAAGTAACTTGTCTGAGTACAGACAACTAGTAAAATAAAAGAGGCTTGGAAAGCCTAGCTATACTACATGGTCCTTCACAAGCTCAGGGTCACCACCTGGGTCTTTAGCCTACTCGTTGATGTCAACGTCTACATAGAACCCATCAGAAGGGGTTGCAGCGTCTTCTGTAAAAATGTAAATTATAGCAACATGAGTACAAAGGTACTCAGCAAGACTTACAGCAGATCCTACATACATGCACATTATCAAGAAGGGTTGGTGGAGTTATTGCAGCAAGCCAGCTTTGACTCTTGGCTAAACTATCCTACGATACTCCAACTTGAAATGGTTTTGCGCACACGAGTCCACTACTCACCACTTCAATACACTACCGAGGATCCACCTCCGTCTTCCTACGGAAGAGCCATCCTCGGCACTCACACTTATCTTGAGGCTTTTAGTAGTTTCCATTTACTTGTCTATGAA
>NW_021191535.1:0-3789 GCF_002162155.2 Triticum dicoccoides | reverse complement strand
ATATATATATATATGTGATTATTGTTGTCAAGCGATTTGTTTTGTCACAACCACTTTGCTCCGCACGGGTGTTCATGTGTTGGACGCTTGGAGCCCCAATTAGCCGGTGGCCTCACTGATTTAGGGGGTGTTTGTTTCCAGGGACTTTTTGATGTAGGGACTAGAAAAAGTCCCTAGCAAACCAAACAGGGTGGGACTTTTTTGGGACTTTTTGCTAAAAGTCCTTAGAAGCACCTTCTTGAGAGTCTTTTTCAAAAAGTCCCAGGGACTAGAAAAAGTCCTAGGACTAGAGAAACAAACACCACCTTAAGGTGACGCGTGTGTTAAATAAAACTGATGTTGAAGTAATTAAGCTCAAAAGATGAACATTGATATGCTTTCTAAGTTTAACAAAACCCTGTCAGTAAAACTGCTAGGCCTAGGTTGACCTTATTTGCACAATATGCAAAAACAAATATTTATCAGGACAACTATTATAACATATATGAGACATCTCATTTGTTATGGTTTCCTGTCTTTCACACAAGATAAATGTTATTTGAGCTAATTTCTATGTGCAGGTATGAGGATGTAGGTATGAAGGAGTAGCTCGACAATTACTTACAAAAAGGTATTAAGTTTTGTCTACAAATATGCAGTATCATGAATACGTGGGTTCACTGATATTGGGATTTACATATAACCGCACTTCCACTTCTCCCTCTTCTAATTCTAATGTGGTAATTTGTTTGATATTTTTAGGCTTGGGCACTCTCATAAATGGCTCCATTTTTGTTTACCTTCTATTGATCTGTAACAAAGATGATTTTTCTGTTGCCGTTGAGGTAAATGACCATTCATAATCGTACGTGCGATTTCTACACATTTTTATATGTTCAAAACTGAACATTATCTACAAAGGTGATGCCATGAATTATATGGTACACAGCAGAACAAATCAGTGGTCAATAATCACAACTTCTGTATCTTTTGCAAGCATGGGTCTATGTTATATTGTTTGTAGTGCACTGACATGTTATGTTGGACTCATTAACTAAAATTTTTGTTTTATTTCTTGATTGCAGGATACAAAGATCTAGCTTGACTGGACTCTAGATCACGAACAATTTAGTCTTGGCCCTTAATTAGGATGGCTAAATTACATTTGCGTATCATTTGATGGATCTTTGATATGAGAATTATGAATTTTATGAATCTACATATTATATGTATTGTTTTGAATATTGTAATTGAATGCCTGTATTTTTTTTTACGGTTGCAATAGGCTATTACCACAACCCACTTTTGGTTGCCACATGTTAGCACCACGAAAAGTATAAATTGTCGCAATAGTTTCTTCCAACAAACATTTCACCTGTTGTGATACCTATTTATCACCACCAGAACTAGTATGTTGCAATTTCCTGTTGCGACTACCAGAATATTTGTTGTCATAAGCTAATGCCACAAGCGTAGCGGTTCGTGGCAAAATGCCTAATACCACGAAAACAAGAATTGTTGCCATAGTTTATTGCCACAATTGACTATTTCCACGGAAGAGTATGCGCCACAAAATGAGTGTCGTTGGCATAGGTTGTTGCCACAAATGTCTATCGCCACGAGCTATCAGTCGCCATGATTTGTTACATGTTGCATTAAAGATATCTCCACAAAGCAAATTGTGGCATCAGGTGAGTGTTGCCACGGGAAAACATGTGGCAACTTTCCACATGGTTGTTGCTATAGCAGACTTTATTGCAACAATTGCTTTTTTGTGGCAATAACCTATTACCATGTGTCCAGTCGCAACGGCTGCCAACGAATGTTGTTTTGTGGCAATAGGTACTTATCGCCACAAATCGACATGTATTGTGATGACCAATTTTGTTGCAATAGACCCGGATCCTTGTAGTGCCCATTCTGCGGATTGAGTCCTGGTATAGCAGGTTTATATCGCTGCCACCATCCATTAGGACTTGCGTAAACTGTAGCCCGTCGATTATAGGATCCAATATCAAAGTAGTCCATCCTGCATTTCGAATACCTCTGGAGTAATCCTGATGGTCGAAAGTAATTGGTTGTGACATCCAGTTTCGGGACTCCGCTGGGGTGGACCGTGCGGCGCGTACTTTAGTAGGTGCCGCCCTATTTTTCCTTGTTATCACTTGAAGTGAATTCACTATTTTGACTTCTTGTGGGAAAGTCTTTTGTTTCCTAGCGCTCTGCTTGTGGGGTTCGTCGTCGTCCTCACATGGTGCGTCGAGCCCCTTGTGTTCGGCGTTAAGTGGCCGGACTGCTTGAAGACCCAACAATCTCTGTGGGTATGGTTTGCAGGCTTCACGGGGGTACTGTGGATTTGACATATCTTGTCCAAGATTTTGTTTAGATTGGATAGCTCGTCACTGTTGTCCTTAAGAGGCAGTGTTTTGTTGTTCGGCCGAGAGCTTTTGAACCCGGCGTTAACTACCGTGCTCTTTGGGCTATTTTCCTTATTCCGACGTTGGTCTTTTCTGTGTCCTGGTTTCCCATTTCCATCTCTGACCTCGGATGTACTCGGGTCACTGGTGCTGCATCTTGCCAGCCAGCTATCTTCTCCCGCACAAAAGCGGGTCATGATGCTTGTTAATGCGGCCATTGTCCTTGGCTTTTCTTGGCCGAGGTGTCTGGCGAGCCATTCGCCTCGGACGTTATGTTTGAAGGCTGCTAAGGCTTCGGCGTCCGGACAGTCGACTATTTGGTTCTTTTTGGTAAGGAACCTGTTCCAGAATTTGCGGGCTGACTCTCCGGGCTGTTGAGTTATGCGACTTAAATCGTCTGCATTCGGAGGGCAGACATAAGTCCCCTGAAAATTTGCCTGAAATGCGTCCTCGAGCTCTTCCCAACTTCCAATGGTATTTTCTGGGAGGCTTTTGAGCCAATGCTGGGCTGGCCCTTTGAGCTTGAGGGGTAGGTATTTTATGGCGTGGAGATTGTCTCCTCTAGCCATATGTATGTGTAGGATGTTGTCGGTGTCAAAACCGGCGGATCTCGGGTAGGGGGTCCCGAACTGTGCGTCTAGGCGGATGGTAACAGGAGACAAGGGACACGATGTTTTACCCAGGTTCGGGCCCTCTTGATGGAGGTGAAACCCTACGTCCTGCTCGATTGATATTGATATTGTGGATGTTTACAAGAGTGGATCTACCACGAGATCAAGGAGGCTAAACCCTAGAAGCTAGCCTATGGTATGATTGTAATGGTTGTTGTTGTTATGTCCTACGGACTAGAGCCATCCGGTTTATATAGACACCCGAGAGGGCTAGGGTTACATAGAGTCGGTTACAATGGTAGGAGATCTACGTATCCATACCGCCAAGCTTGCCTTCCACGCCAAGGAAAGTCCCATCCGGACACGGGACGAAGTCTTCAATCTTGTATCTTCATAGTCTTGGAGTTCGGTCGATGATGATAGTCCGGCCGATGATAGTTCGGCTGATGATGGTAGTCCGGCTATCCGGACACCCCCTAATCCAGGACTCCCTCAGTAGCCCCTGAACCAGGCTTCAATGACGATAAGTCCGGCGCGTATATTGCTTGGCATTGCAAGGCGGGTTCCTCCTCCGAATGATAGAAGATTGTGAACACCAGGATAGTGTCTGGCTCTGCAAAATAAATTCCACATTCCACCGTAGAGAGAATAATATATACACAAGTTCAACCTGCTGACGTTTTTTGCGGCATGACGTCACGCCACTACCAAGTCATTACTTGAATCGTTTTTTACTCTACCACCTCAGCGCATTTAGCGAAGCAGTTTCCTTGGCACGTCTT
>NW_021191534.1:0-538 GCF_002162155.2 Triticum dicoccoides | reverse complement strand
CACCCGTCGTCGCCGTCACCGCCGTCGCCCCTGCCGCCCGTCGCCGCCGCCCGTCCCCGTCGCATCGCCCACCGCCGCCCCCGCTCATACACACACACATACACACACACACACAGACACACACACACAGACAGACACACACACGCACATTGTTTTTACTTATTTTCTATTTTCTGTTGTTTAGATTAATGTTAGATAAATTACGTAGATAATAATGTTAGAATGTTAATGTTAGATGAATTATATGGAAAAGATGTTAAATATTAATGACAATTTTAGATGAATTAGCTAGATATTTATTAGGTATATATATGAGATTTGAACTAGTTGAATTAATATAACGAGTTTATTTTTAATATGAAAATTAATAGAACAAGTTTATTTTTAGTAAGAAAATTTAGGTATATGAGATTTGATGATCTAATCAAAATATTACTATATAGAACTACCTACTTTATTTTAGTAATAAATTAATAGAACTAGTTTATTTTTAGTAATGCTTAGTTGAATTAATAGAACTAGTTTATTTAGTTGAATT
>NW_021191533.1:0-1112 GCF_002162155.2 Triticum dicoccoides | reverse complement strand
ACTTCGGCCATCTCATCACCATCAAGTTGTCGTCGGACAATTACATCTTCTGGCGCGCGCAGGTTCTTCCGCTTCTTGGGAGTCACTATCTGCTTGGCTATGTCGACGGCTCTCTCCCTTGCCCTCCTGCGCTGGTTGACAGCGTGCACGGTCCGGTCTATAATCCGGCTCACCGTGTCTGGACAGGGCAGGATCAGGCGAACCTCTCCTCCATCCAGGGGTCGCTCTCTCCGGCCGTTGCTGGGCTTGTTGTCTTCGCCAAGACGTCCCACGAGGCATGGACTATTCTTGAGCGCTCGTTTGCGGCACAGTCGCAGGCTTGTGTATCTGGGCTCCGTCGCCAACTTGGGGAGTGTCAGAAGCTTGACTCCACCGCCACTGAGTTCTACAACAAAGTCAAGAGTCTCGCCGACACGCTGGCCTCCATTGGACAGCCCCTCACTGACTCCGAGTTCAACTCGTTTATTGTCAATGGTCTTGATGAGGAGTATGACGCCCTAGTCGAGATCATCAATGAGAGAGGCAACTCCACGCCCATGCCAGCACACGAGGTCTTTTCACGCCTCCTGCTTACTGAGCAACGAGTCGAGACGCGCCGATCCAGGGGCAACGGCGCCCTCTCGGCAAACGCCGCCACCAAGGGTGGTCGCTCCTCTGCTTCATCCAGGGCTCCTTCGGGGCAGTCACCACCACCCGCCTCGGCCCCTCCTCCTACTGTGACGCTACCAGGGGCTGGCGGTCCACGTGTGTGCCAGCTTTGTGGTCGCGATGGGCACTGGGCCTCGAAGTGTCACAAGCGCTTCCAGCGGGGTTTTCTTGGTCTCGGCAATGACGGGAAGGATACACGCAACTTTGCTCGTCAGGTCGCCATGGCTGATCGTCCGCCGCCGCAGAAGCCACAGGGACACACTCAGTCCTACTCCATTGATCCCCACTGGTACATGGACTCTGGGGCGACAGAGCACCTGACCAGTGAGATGGGGAAGCTTCACACTCGTGAACCCTACCATGGCTCCGACAAGATCCACACCGCCAATGGAGCAGGTATGCACATCTCTCATATTGGTCAAGCATCACTTCTCACTAGACATGCCAATAGGAGTCTTCAACTT
>NW_021191532.1:0-1020 GCF_002162155.2 Triticum dicoccoides | reverse complement strand
GCGGCGAGCGCACATTTGCACCTCTACAGGGCTGGTAAGCCCCCTCCGTCTGACTCCCCTCCTGAAGCCCCCATTACATGTGTGTGCTCTGGCCCGCGTCCTCGCGCTCACTGTGGCTATCCCGACGCCCGCGCACGGCCACCGCGCTCCGGCCGTGCACTGGGCTCGCCCGACTCGCGCTTGTCGCCCCCACAACCATTGTCGTCGCCGCCGCTGCTGCTCCTGAACTGCTACTTCAGCTGGTGCCGCCCCGCAGCCCCCGCTTCGTCTGCTGCCATCTGGCGACGGCCACTGTTGTCCCGGCCTGACCTCGCCTTTCCCCGTCCGTGTCGTGCCCGCAGGTGCCCCTTTGGGTGCTGCGACGCCTGCTCCTGGGCTGCATAGCCCCTGGCCTTGTGCCACTGACCAAGGGGCCCCACGCCCCTGTGTAAAAAAAAGATTTTAAAAAATTATAAAAATAATTAGTTAATTAATAAAATAGTTAATTAACTAACTTAATTAACCTTGCTTAGTTAGCCTAATGAACTAGTTTAGTTAATTTAAATCTGTTAGATAGTTAGGTCTATGACAAAACGACCCCACGCGTCAGTTTGACCAGTCAACGCTCTGTTGACTGCTAACATCATGATGACGTCAGGCTGACGTCATAATTCCAATTTGAAATAATAATAATTGTAGAAAATCAATTAAAACTTTGAAATTCAACATAAAATAATTCGTAACTCGGATGAAAAAGTTTTATACACGGAAGTTGCTCAGAACGACGAGACGAATCCGAACACGCGGTCCGTTCGTCTGCCACACGTCCCTAGCATAGCAAATATGCAACCTTTCCCCTCCGGTTCTTTTGTTTGACAAACGTCCGGAACCGGGAAAACTTTGCCGGATGTTTTCCCCCTCCGCCAGTATCGCTAACGCTATGTTAGAACACCTCTAGCATCGCTTATTGTCTTGTTATGCATATGTTTGTGTGTATTTACTATTTCTTCCCCCTCTTCTCTCTGGTAGACCCTGCGACCG
>NW_021191531.1:0-1020 GCF_002162155.2 Triticum dicoccoides | reverse complement strand
GCGGCGAGCGCACATTTGCACCTCTACAGGGCTGGTAAGCCCCCTCCGTCTGACTCCCCTCCTGAAGCCCCCATTACATGTGTGTGCTCTGGCCCGCGTCCTCGCGCTCACTGTGGCTATCCCGACGCCCGCGCACGGCCACCGCGCTCCGGCCGTGCACTGGGCTCGCCCGACTCGCGCTTGTCGCCCCCGCAACCATTGTCGTCGCCGCCGCTGCTGCTCCTGAACTGCTACTTCAGCTGGTGCCGCCCCGCAGCCCCCGCTTTGTCTGCTGCCATCTGGCGACGGCCACTGTTGTCCCGGCCTGACCTCGCCTTTCCCCGTCCGTGTCGTGCCCGCAGGTGCCCCTTTGGGTGCTGCGACGCCTGCTCCTGGGCTGCATAGCCCCTGGCCTTGTGCCACTGACCAAGGGGCCCCACGCCCCTGTGTAAAAAAAAGATTTTAAAAAATTATAAAAATAATTAGTTAATTAATAAAATAGTTAATTAACTAACTTAATTAACCTTGCTTAGTTAGCCTAATGAACTAGTTTAGTTAATTTAAATCTGTTAGATAGTTAGGTCTATGACAAAACGACCCCACGCGTCAGTTTGACCAGTCAACGCTCTGTTGACTGCTAACATCATGATGACGTCAGGCTGACGTCATAATTCCAATTTGAAATAATAATAATTGTAGAAAATCAATTAAAACTTTGAAATTCAACATAAAATAATTCGTAACTCGGATGAAAAAGTTTTATACACGGAAGTTGCTCAGAACGACGAGACGAATCCGAACACGCGGTCCGTTCGTCTGCCACACGTCCCTAGCATAGCAAATATGCAACCTTTCCCCTCCGGTTCTTTTGTTTGACAAACGTCCGGAACCGGGAAAACTTTGCCGGATGTTTTCCCCCTCCGCCAGTATCGCTAACGCTATGTTAGAACACCTCTAGCATCGCTTATTGTCTTGTTATGCATATGTTTGTGTGTATTTACTATTTCTTCCCCCTCTTCTCTCTGGTAGACCCTGCGACCG
>NW_021191530.1:0-1102 GCF_002162155.2 Triticum dicoccoides | reverse complement strand
CTTCGTCCTTTCTCTCTATTCTGCCGTGGTCGAGCTTTAAGTCTTAACTTCGTACCTTACAACTCAGGCAAGAACTCCTTCTTTGACTGGTCCATCTTGAACACCTTCAAGATCATGTCAAGGTATGTGCTCATTTGAAAGTATTATTAAGCATTTTGATCTATCCTTATAGATCTTGATGCTCAATGTTCAAGTAGCTTAATCCAGGCTTTCATTGAAAAACACTTTCAAAATAACCCTATATGCTTTCCAGAAATTCTACGTCATTTCTGATCAACAATATGTCAACAACATATACTCATCAGAAATTCTATAGTGCTCCCACTCACTTCTTTGGAAATACAAGTTTCTCATAAACTTTGTACAAACCCAAATTTTTTTGATCATCATCAAAGCATACATTCCAACTCCGAGATGCTCACTCCAGTCCTTAGAAGGATTGCTGGAGCTTTGCATACTTATTAGCATCTTTCGGGATTGACAAAACCGTCTGGTTGTATCACATACAACCTTTCCTCATTAAAATCGTCGAGGAAACAATGTTTTGACATCCTATCTGCAAGATTTCATAAATAATGCAGTAATCGCTAATATAATTCCAACAGACTCTTAGCATCGCTACGAGTGAGAAAATCTCATCGTAGTCAACTCCTTGAACTTGTCCGAAAACATCTTAACGACAAGTCGAGCTTTCTTAATGGTGACATTTACCATCATTGTCCGTCTTCCTTTTGAAATCCATCTGTACTCATTAGCCTTACGACCATCGAGCCGTTCTGCCAAAGTCTACACTTTGTTTTCATACATGGATCCTCTCTCGGATTTTATGGCCTCAAGCCATTTATCGGAATCCGGGCCCACCATCGCTTCTCCATAGCTCGTAGGTTCATTGTTGTCTAGCAACATGACCTTCAAGACAGGATTACGTACCACTCTGAAGTAGTACGCATCCTTGTCATCCTACGAGGTTTGGGAGTGACTTGATCCGAAGTTTCATGATCAATATCATAAGCTTCCACTTCAATTGGTGTAGGTGCCACAGGAACAACTCCCTGTGCCCTGTCACACACTAGTTGAAGAGACGGTTCAATAACCTCATCAA
>NW_021191529.1:0-1062 GCF_002162155.2 Triticum dicoccoides | reverse complement strand
CGATGAGAGGCCATGTAGGAGTACATGGTGGGTTGTTTCATTGAAGCCGACCTTAAGCACTGAGATCTGTATGTGTGATTTAAGAATCAGCTACTACCATGCATTGGGCCCGAAACCAATGGACCCTCTCGGCTTCTTATTCACCCTAGTTCTCCGTCCAGGAGTTGCAAGTAGTTTCTGGTGTTTGTAGCCTACTGGAGGCCGTGGACAGCGCTGACCGTAGGGGTGGGCTGTGATGCGGTAGGTACGTGGCCGGGTGTACCGAATACCCGTTAGGTATCTCGGGAACCCTGTTCACATCGTTCGGGGCCGTATGGGAAACCTCGGCCGGACTCCCTGCGGATGGAACCTGGATAGGCGATAAACCTGGACTGGAGGCTTAGGTGGTTAGGTAGGTCGTGGCCGACACCCACGTTGGGCTTCCGCTTGAAGTTTGCCGAGTACATGTCGTGTAAACGACGGTAAGTGGTGAGAGCGTGTATGAAGAAGTACACCCCTGTAGGGTTATCATAACCTATTCGAATAGCCGCGTCCGCGGTAAAGGACTACTTGGTTGCCTATACAGTTCATAGACAAGTAAATGGAAACTGCTAAAAGCCTCAAGATAAGTGTGAGTGCCGAGGATGGCTCTTCCGTAGGAAGACGGAGGCGGATTCTCGGTAGTGTATTGAATTGGTGAGTAGTGGACTCGTGTGCGCAAAACCATTTCAAGTTGAAGTATCGTAGGATAGTCTAGCCAAGAGTCAAAGCTGGCTTGCTGCAATAACTCCACCAACCCTTCTTGATAATATGCATGTATGTAGGATCTGATGTAAGTCTTGCTGAGTACCTTTGTACTCATGTTGCTATAATTTACATTTTTTTCAGAAGACGCTGCAACCCCTTCTGATGGGTTCTATGTAGACGTTGACATCAACGAGTAGGCTAAAGGCCCAGGTGGTGACCCTGAGCTTGTGAAGGACCATGTAGTATAGCTAGGCTTTCCAAGCCTCTTTTATTTTACTAGTTGTCTGTACTCAGACAAGTTACTTCCGCTGCTGGTTTGTATGACTGTATGACTTG
>NW_021191528.1:0-1231 GCF_002162155.2 Triticum dicoccoides | reverse complement strand
GTATGGTTAAAGTTATGTAACAAATTTGAAACATGAAGTGTACCTGGCTTGTGCATCCTTATGAGTGGCGGTCGGGGACGAGCGATGGTCTTTTCCTACCAATCTATCCCCCTAGGAGCATGCGCGTAGTACTTGAATTTTTGATGACTTCTAAATTTTTGCAATAAGTATATGAGTTCTTTTGATTAATGTTGAATCCATGGATTATACGCACTCTCACCTTTCCGCCATTGCTAGCCTCTTCGGTGCCGTGCATTGCCCTTTCTCACCTTGAGAGTTGGTGCAAACTTCGCCGGTGCATCCAAACCCCGTGATACGATATGCTCTATCACACATAAACCTCCTTATATCTTCCTCAAAACAGCCACCATACCTACCTATTATGGCATTTCCATAGCCATTCCGAGATATATTGCCATGCAACTTCCATCATCATATTCATGACATACATTACTTTTGTCATATTGCCATTGCATGATCATGTAGTTGACATCGTATTTGTGGCAAAGCCACCATGCATTATTTTTCATACATGTCACTATTGATTCATTGCACCATCCCGGTACACCGCCGGAGGCATTCATATAGAGTTATATCTTGTTCTAGGTTTCGAGTTGTAATCCTTGTGTTGTAATCAATAGAAGTGTGATGATCATCATTATTAGAGCATTGCCCAAATAAAAAAAAGAAAAAAAAGGAGAAAGGCCAAAAAAAGGCCCAAAAAAATAAAAATAAAAAAATAAAATAAAAAGGGCAATGCTACTATCTCTTTTTCCACACTTGTGCTTCAAAGTAGCACCTTGTTCTTCATGTAGTCTCATATATTGTGCTTCAAAGTAGCACGTTGTTCTTCATGTAGTGAGTCTCATATATTGTGCTTCAAAGTAGCAACTTGTTTTTCATGTACTGAGTCTCATAAGTTGTCTTTTTTATAATAGTGGGAATTTTTCATTATAGAACTTGGCTTGTATATTCCTACGATGGGCTTCCTCAAATGCCCTAGGTCTTCGTGAGCAAGCAGGTTGGATGCACACCCACTAGTTTTCTTTTGTTGAGCATTCATAGCTCTAGTGCATCCGTTGCATGGCAATACCTACTCCTCATGTTGACATCAATTGATGGGCATCTCCATACACTACTGGGGAAAAGCCTATACACAGAATCTTATCACCAGTGCAATTTAAAATAAGGCACTGCTGCTAATTAGCAGTAGCGTGCTCTGCCGAAACTC
>NW_021191527.1:0-1240 GCF_002162155.2 Triticum dicoccoides | reverse complement strand
GGAACGCAGTTTGTGAGAGATACTGCGAAGCCAGTCATCAGCGTCGAGGGGCTCGACGGAGTGGTGGAACGTGGGTGGATGCAATTTGATAAAATCACTGAGTGACACTACGTTAGCCCTCTGATGGTGTGCTGTATTCTGTTCAATACGCTCCAACAAACGGTTTGTCTCCCGCTTGTTTCTCTCAGCTTCCATCATCACCTCGGCTAGTGAAGGAGGATGAGGCAGATTTACATCCCTGGCTTCACTGCCTTCGGCCTGCTCTTGAGAAGCAGGGTTAGCGCGCGTGTTGACCATCCTAGGAAGACAAGACAATGATTTAGTCAGGATGGTAAAATTCTGACATAGGATTCATAATGTAAGAAATAACTCGGAATGCAGGATGATCATCCGTATGACATGGTAGATACAGAAACTGCTTCTTTTATTCCATCGTCATACACACCATACAGGGTTTAGTACAAGACCAAACAAAGTACTATTACGGTGGAAAGAGGATTACATCTCATCGGAGGCATTCCAAGCTCCTATACATTATTTTTCTACACCTCCGGAAGGAGTACAAATTAGGTCATATCCCACGAGTCACGCGGGACGATAGACGACACAGCTAGTGCGAACTAGTGATACTACCACTAACTCAGACCGATCCGTAGTAGTCCTCGTAGAAATCACCTCCATAGCCTGGGAGCTCAACATGATCATCTGGAAACAGACGGTCTCGCGGAGCTTGTGGACCATAGGGGCTAGGATGAGGCCCTGGACCAACAAACGGTGGCCTGCGGGGACCGCGAGGTGGGGTGATGCCTCCTACATCACGCCAAACCATCACATCTGGCAGAGCAGATCTCACAGGATAGAGATCGCGCATATCTGAGAATCCAGCTTGCACCGCCGGTGCGAACCGAGTCAAAGTGGCCCAGTGGTCAGCACGGGTGTTGAAGAGCTCTAGCCTTAAGGCCCGATTTTCACGGTCCTTATCCTCGAGCATCTCAGCAGTGGTGCGAGTCCGTGAATCCTCCTGAGTGGGGTCAGCATAGATAGCCTGGAGATACCCTTGTGCTCCCGGAAGTGATCCTGGCATATACCGGAAATCAGAGTCCCGAAATATACCAGATCTGACTCGCATAATGGTCATCATAGAGTAGGCGGCGTCCTGCACAGCCATCTCAATAGTAACCCCGAGTCCATAGGAGCAGTGAAGAGGCTCGGTGGATCCAGGATAAGATGGAAATATCCT
>NW_021191526.1:0-4961 GCF_002162155.2 Triticum dicoccoides | reverse complement strand
AAGCAAAAGAGGTGGTGATCGTGATCATGAGCGTCGACAATACCAACATGTCACCGAAGAGAAATACTTGGTTCACGAACAGGCATAACGAGATGTTCGCACAATACGACCTGAACTAGGTGAGACCTCGGCCGTGGAGTATGGTCGTTCATTTTGAAGGCTAGTTAGTGTGCCGGCGACAAAAACTTGTTCATTTTGAAGGCTGGCTAGTGTGCCGGCCACTGACTTTGTTGCCGGTGTGAAACTAGGGGGTGACCATTCTATAAGCCGCTGGCTTTGATGCCGGCTGACATGAGCCACTGCCACTGTCGTGAACTATGGCTGCTGGCATTAGCTACATCTTTGTTGGTTTGAATTTTTCTACATGTAGACGGACTAGATACGGTCGAAATGCATCCGTGTGTTGAGCGCACGATAGACGCATCCAAAAATCTGGATGGACCCCATCTCATTGCCATCCCAACACAGACGAAATCCGGATAAATCAAATGTCCGTTTGGGACCGTGCGTTGGAGTTGCCCTAACCGCCTTTGCTGGTTATCACGTGATTTGTTTCCCTGTCGGATGAGCTCTACGAAAGCATTCAACCCATGGTCAACACTTTTCTAATCGGCGAGGTCATCAACTTTGTACAATGTATTCCCGCAACAACAAAATAACTTTGTACAATGTAGAAATAATGTTTGTTTTGGGATCCCACTAATTCATTCATGCATAGAAATTTTATTATTTTGATTTTATTTTAGATTATGTTTCATACTCTATCTTCTTAAATGATAATATCAATGTCATTAATTCATTTCTTAGGAAACTTTTTTTTGAAATTCCAATATATGTGATCATTCTGGCATATTATAAAAAACACAATTTTTTAAAATTGTGTAAAAATTTTGTCATTAATCGTTTTAAATTTCTATTCATTTTCTTTCCTCTTAAATGGTTATATCAATAACACTAGTTCACTCTTTCTTGTTAACTGTAATAACAATGGCACTAATTCATTCCTTCTTAGGAAATTTCATTTCTACGAAATTAAACAACTATATGCTTATTTTTGAATATTGTAAAAGACACAATTTACAATTGTATGTAAAATTTTCCATTATTTGTTTTAACATATTTTTCATTTTCTTTCTTATTTAAGGGTAATTTCAATTCCTTTAACTCATTCCCCCTTAGGGTTGTTTCTTGTTGTCAAAATTTCACTATTACATTTTTATCTTGCGTATAATAAAAAGTGCACTTTTTGTAAATCGTGTGTAATTTTTTTCATTGTTTATTTTAGTTTTAAATTTTCTTCTTCTTAAAGGGCAATACCAATGCTACTATTTAATTCTTTGGGTTTCCTAAAGCACATCTAGATGTGCTTTAAGTATTACACATTTAAGTCATATGCCCCTGATTTTATGTGAAGATTCGTGTGGATATTTTTCTTTTTCCTCTTTCTTTTTTCTTCTTAGGTTGAATGAGTCACTTAGATGTGCAATACTTAGGGCACATAGATGTGCCCTAAACTTAATTATTTCTATAAAACTTCATTGTTATTATTTTGAATTATTATTTCATTTTGTTTGTCAATGCCACTAACTCATTTCTTCTTAGGGGACCTCTTTGCCATTATATGCTTATACTTGCATATTACTACCTCTGTAAACAAGTATAAGGTGTTTTAGGTCAGAGTATAATATAGCACAATTTCTGTTGTGTGTAAACTTTGTCGCATTTTCTAACTTTCTTTCTTTTGAAAGGGTAATAACAAAGCTACTAATTTGGAGGGCGTGTTGAGATGTGTCTCGGTGGATCTCGTGTGATTTGGTCAGCGTTTTGTCTTTTGTCTTTAGTGTATCTGCTTGGATCCGGTGTAGTTCGTCTGTGTTCGTGTGTCTATTGGTTGGATCCTTCCGATCTACACTTCTATTAATCAGCGACGGTCTGTTGTTGTGCTGCACTGATCCTTTGGGGTGTTAGCACGACAACTTCTTAAATGTCTACTAGAATAAGGCCTACCCAGCTCCGTTGTGGGAGGGACGATGATGGTGACGCGCCTTCGGCTCGCTCTAGTGCTTCTAGTCATCGTTTTGTGGTGGTCTATAAACTTGGATGTTAATTTCTGTTACTTCGAATATTCTTTGTACTGCCATGATGGTTGATGAATAGATTGGAAACTGAAAAATTAAAAACGTGCATTCAGTAGGTAGCAGTATATAATTCACTTGGTATAAGCGTGTGCCAAATCCAAAGAAAATTACCGAACACAAGCTGGCCCGGCAGATCCCCTTGAAAACAAAAACAAATCCAAGCCTAATCTGCAGAAACAAAAACGTGACCGGCCCAAAATCAGAATCCAGTCGCCTGGTCAGTAACCAGACCCTTTATAAATAGCTACCGGGGCAGCTCATGAATTGTCATCAACCCACGTTGCCGAAGCATACATACCATTCATTTCACAAAAAAAAAAAAACATACCATTGCTGTGGTTTAGGCATTGCATTAGCGTGTAGGGCAAACAGGTCGTGTGCAATCCACACCAATGGCCCCACCGCAATGTTTCGACAACGTGTCTGGCCAGAATGGCCATGTGGCGGTGGTGGTAGACACGCCGGAGAAGGAGATGCAACGCCGCAGCCTGCTCGATGCTGGCGAGTTCCGGCGCCAGGGTCACCAGGTAGTCGACTTCATCGCCGAGTATTACGATGGCATGGGCGACTACCCCGTGCACCCCAGCGTTACCCCCGGCTTCCTCCGCAACTTGATTCCCGCGGACGCACCGTCAAGCCCTGAGCCGGACGCGTTCAGCTCCGCGCTCAAGGACGTCCGGGACATCATCCTCCCGGGCATGACGCACTGGCAAAGCGCCCGTCACCTGGCGCACTTCCCGGCGTCGAGCAGCACCGTCGACGCACTAGGGGAGGCGCTCACCGCCGGAATAAACGTCGTCCCGTTCACGTGGGCTGCCTCGCCGGCCGCCACTGAGCTTGAGATGCTGGTCGTGGACTGGCTCGGCAAGGCGTTGCACCTGCCGGAGAGCCTCCTCTTCGCCGGTGGTGGCGGTGGAACTCTTCTTGGCACCTCGTGCGAGGCGATACTCTGCACTCTCGTGGCCGCGAGGGACCGGAAGCTCGCTGAGATCGGCGAGAGGAGGATCTGCGACCTCGTTGTGTACTGCTCTGACCAGACACACTTTGCCTTCCGCAAGGCTGCACGCATTGCCGGCATCCTGCGTGACCACTGCCGCGCGATACCCACGTGCCACGACAACATGTTTGCTCTCTCGCCCACGGAACTCGAAGCAGCCATGCAGGTTGACATGGACGCCGGGTTGGTACCACTTTTTCTGTGCGCGACGGTCGGGACGACCCAGACGACCGCCGTCGACCCCATCGGTCACTCTGTGCATTTTAAAACCGAACCGAAAAACCATACCGAAAATAAACCGAACCGAACCGAATTCACGATTTTTATGGTTTCTGGTTTCGATATGGTATAAACTTTTCATACCGTTTTGAATTTCGGTTTTTATGGTATATACCGAAAAACCAAATGGTTAACCGAATAAACCGAAATAAAAATATATATTTCCTGAGGCAAACAACGATACAAGTAGTCATTTTTCTTGTATAAGAGTAAAATTTCCTGCAAAGAACACCCATTTTTTCTTGTAACGTAGTAATTTTTCTCTTGCAAAAATGCTAACCACGTCGTCCATAACCTTTCAAGGCATGAATTGGGGCATGCATATATACTTATATAAAGTTATATACTATTTGTATTTAAAAAGTATGTGTTTGAATTTATAAGTTTGTAAAATATAGTATATCATTTTCAAATTTGCGTCAACTTTGGTTATTATGGTATATACCGAAACCATACCGAAATAATTTGGTATATACCGAAACCGAACCGTATTTTAATATCATACCGTATAAACCGAAGTATTAATACCGTACAAACCGGAAAACCGTATAAACCAAATCATGCAAACCGAATAAACCAAACGCACAGAGTGACCCATCGGCCAGCTCTGCGCTGTCACGGCACCATACGACGTGTGGGTGCACGTGGACGCCGCCTACGCCGGCTCCGCGCTGGTCTGCCCGGAGTTCACCCACGTGATCGACGGAATGGAGGCCGTGGACTCATTCAGCATGAACGCCCACAAGTGGCTCCTCGCCAACAACGACTGCTGCGCGATGTGGCGGCGCTCGGGACGGAGCAGGAGTACATCCTCAAGGACGCGGCATCAGAGGGGCACCACGTGGTGGACTACAAGGACTGGACCATGACGCTGACCCGCCGGTTCCACGCGCTCAAGATGTGGCTCGTGCCGCTGCTATGGCATCCAAGGCCTCCGTGACCACATCCGCTCTCACATGAGCATGGCCAAGGCGTTCGAGAACATGGTGAAAGCCAACGAAAGGTTTGAGGTGGTGACAGAAAGGACGTTTGCACTGGTGTGCTTCCGACTTCGGTCACAGGAGATGTTCGGCGGCGAGAAGACGGTGAACAACTCAACCAAGACCTCCTTGAGGAGGTGAACGCGCTCACCTCGGGCCCCTACATGAGCTCTGCAAACGTAGGTGGCATGTTTATGCTAAGGCCCTGTTTGTTTCATAAGTCATAGGACTTTTTTAAGTCCCAACTTATAAGTCATAAGTCCATACCTGTTTGTTTACAGGGACTTATAAGTCCCGAGTCCCTACCTGTTTATTTGCAGGGACTTATAAGTTGATAAAACACTTGTTCACATAACCCTTGTTCATGGGACACGGGCCTCCCACGACCAGGTCCAGTAGGAGGAAGACCATGGCCGGCGGACTGGTCGAAGAGGAGTTGCTGGTACGAGCCCAACTCCAGGAAGTCATCGACGTTGTGGTTGAGATCCAAGAATCACATTCCCCTCCCAAGATTTCCCCCAGCGGATGAGCCCTGCGATGCCTGATGATGCGCGTGGAACTAAGACG
>NW_021191525.1:13626-37814 GCF_002162155.2 Triticum dicoccoides | reverse complement strand
GGACCCCTCCACCAAGGGCCACGAAATTCCCCCCTCTTCCTCCATATATACAGCCCTTAGGGCATCGTTCAGACTTTGGGTTTTGTTTAGATTAAAAGTTCGCCATAGCTGCAACTTCGCGTACTTCGTTTGTGTTCAACGACCAGACAAAGGCGTCACAGAACCCCACCTTGATCAATAAAGCTTTCATCTTATATTCGCAATATCCAGATTGCAATCTTAGTTTCTTGCTTGTTCTTCGTTTGCTCGCAGGAAACAGACCCTCGTGGTCAGGTTGATCGTGCTCCGGCGTGGTCAATAACCTCTCGGAGTTGGTTTAGCGATTGCTAAGGCGCGACGTCCTCACACGTTTGTAGTCGGATCGTCAAAGTCGACTTCCACCAAAGCGAAATCCACCATCTCATCGAAAGACGGGACACCTTTGCCTCTATCAAGATTGATCCGAATTTTGTTTTTTTCTCTTCTCTCTTTTTTTTCCTCACACTTTTTTTTCTATTTCTTTATTTTTTTTCTCTGACTTTTTTTTTACTTTTTTCTCTCTTTTTTTCTCCGTCTTTTTTTTCTCTCACTCTTTCCAAAATAAACTAGATAAGATGCAGATTGGATCAAGTGAAGATGTGAACGATCTCAACTATGATTATGACAATGAACGATGGGTAGCACGTGGTTGAAATTGATGGATGAGTGGTGGACAGCGGAAGGGATAACGATGCAGCGGCGGCGTGACTAATGTGAGCAAAACTTGAAACTCTAAACGAACTAGATACAAAGACCAGCAACTCGACACGGCGATGCAACCGATAATTCAATAATGCATACAATGAAAAGAAAATTGCAAAGGGTCAGACTGGCTTGGACAAAGGATGAATAGATCTAACTTTTTTTGTGGCTTTTTCTTGTACAATAGGTAAGAAAATAAATCTAATCTAGGGAAAACTAGAAATTCTCACCGAGCAACCTGAAAACTGATACCACTTGATAGAGGCGGGGTGTTCCGATCTTTCAATGAGATGATAACTATCGATTTGGTGGAGACGGCTTTGACGATCTGATGAGGACATGACTACCTTGGATATGACCAAAAATATTGCATATATGCTGATGAGGACATGACTACCTTGGATATGACCAAAAATATTGCATATATGCATATTTGTCAGGTGATTTCTAGTGCAAACTATTCAATAATCTATTTATGTTATCCAGAACAAAAATACTTCACACACTTTTGTGTTTTGTCTAATTACAGGTGTATGGGACATTTGTACAATCCACATATGAAGATAAGGAAGAAAGAGATGTTTATTTGCTGTCCAAAAAGTTCTCTCACGTCACTTTTGGCCCAAGAGAAGATAGAGTCCAAGTCTCTCACGTTCTGGATTCAGATTCGGACTGCACAGACACACCTGACTCAAAACGCACACAAGTTTTTCATACGGACTCCAAATTGGGTGATTCTTTTTTTGTTGGAAACTAGATTTCGTGCACTTTCCAACCCAATTGGAATCACCTTCAAATTCGTCCGGAGCGTTGAGTTGTGGATGAAACAATCTGATGCTGCAGCAGAATCCGAGTCAAACTACAAGTCCAAAGGTGTTACATCACCTCCACTTGGGCCCATTGGCCTTGTACAACCTAGATTTAGTTTTAGGCTGCCTTGGGACGTCCTCCCACCTCCTTGGCCGCCACCCCTTGCTCCTATATAAGTAGATCCATCTAGTAGCTTTTCCTTGGGATTTGTTTAGTTAAAAGTTAGCCAACGCAACTTCGTGTACTTCGTTTGTGTCCAACGACCAGACCAAGACCGCTTACGGATCCCCACCATTATCATTACCTCATATATATTTGCAATATTCAGATTGCTTTATCATATTCTTGCTCGTTCTTCGATTGCTTGCAGGAATAGACCTTCGTGGTCAGGCTGACCGTGCTTCCGGTATCGTCAGTAACCTCAGGAGATTGGTTTAGCGATTGCTAAGGCGCAACGTCGTGCACGTTTGTAGTCGGATCGTCAAAGTCGTCTCCACCAAATCAATAGTTACCATCTCATCGAAAGATCGGGACCCTCGCCTCTATCAAGTGGTATCAGTTTTCAGGTTGCTCGGTGAGAATTTCCAGTTTTTCCTAGATTAGATTTTTTTCTTACCTATTGTCCAAGAAAAAGCCACAAAAAAAAGTTAGATCTGTTCATCCTTTATCCAAGCCAGTCTGAGCCTTTGCAATTTTCTATTCATTGCTTGCATAGTTGAATTATCGGTTGCATCGTCTGTCAGTTGCTGGTCTTAGTGTCTAGTTCCTTTAGAGTTTCGAGTTCTGTTCACATTAGTCACGCCGCCGCTGCATCATTATCCCTTCCTCCGTCCACCATCCCATCTATTAATTTCCACCATGTGCTACGCACTGTTCATTGTCATAATCATAGTTGAGGTCATTCACATCTTCGCCTGATCCAATCTGCATCTTATCTAGTTTGTCTTGGAAAGAGGGAGAAAAAAAAAGAGAGAGAAAAAAAAGAGAGAAAAAAGGAAAGAAAAAAAAGAAAAAGAGAGAGAAGAAAAAGAAAAAAAAGCGTGAGAAAAAAAAGGAGAGAAAAAAAATTGGATCTATCTAGAATCAATCTCGTACCTGAATTCGGATTGGAATCTGTTTTGCACACTGTTCAGTAAAACAGGTGTATCTTCCTCATACGAAGTCAGTTTTGGCTCCGTGAGTACTCAAATTGAAGATAGCGACGAGCCGCATCTAAATAGTTGCAGAAGCTAGTTCAATATTTGACACCTCAAAATCGGCTTCTAAATAGGTCTTTTTGCCCTCCGAAGTTCGTGAACACAACTTGTTCCAATTTTTCAGGCCAGTTTTAGAATTCTTTGACTCCTCATATCAACTCGGAATTGAGTGATTCTTTTTGCATTGGAAAGCTTGAGTTAGTAGCATTCTTTGAAAGAATTTATCAGAAAATTGTCTCAAACTTTTCAAGAGGAAAGTTGGAGAGAGAGTTGTTGTATATCCTGCTTGGCAGTTGTTTTTCATCATTATCTTCACTGCCGTTGTGATCTTCACTTATATCTTACTGTCAAGAGCTACTTAGTATCCTCCATTGATGCTAGTTGTGCTACGCCGTGACCTCATTAGTGTTTTAGGCTCGCGTCTCTAGTACGGTCTAGCCTAGGACCAGCACAGTACCGTCGTTGAGCGTTTATTCAACATTGCATCTTTGAATTGATTATTGCTAATCTTTTGCTACCATATATAGCCAACCCAGCTCCACATATTTCTACACCGTGTATACGTACGCTCCCCTGGCAATCGCTTTACTCAATATTCGGAGTTACTTGACACCGCTGGTTGCCGATCACCGCCTGCTGCATGGTAAGAACTTGTAAGACATTGATATTTGCTTTACTGTGAGCGTTTTACCACCACATCCTAGTAGTTATAGGAACATTATTTTTGGGTTTTGTTTCTTGTTCTACTAATCATGACAGGATCCAGAGTCAATTCATGGGCTTTGTCGATCGCGGGAGACGTGCCACCACCTTTGCAAATACCACAACCGTCACGAGAGGTGCACAAACATCCAAATGCACATGATCATGTTAATGTATCTATACCACCATTTAATGGCCGTTTTAAACCTGCTTTATATATTGAATGGGAGTTCGACATAAAAAATATATTTGCTTCCCATAATTTCAATGAACATAAAAAGGTTAAGGTTGCGGTTGGTTCTTTCACTGGTTATGCTTTGGTTTGGTGGAGTGAATATTGTCGGTTACACCCTGATTATATACCTACTACTTGGGATGATTTGAAACTTGCCATGCGACATACTTTCGTCCCTGCTTATTATACTCGTGACATGATTAAGAAGTTGCAACACTTAAAACAAGGTAGTGAAACTGTAACAAAATAATTGGAATCACCTTCAAATTCGTCCGGAGCGTTGAGTTGTGGACGAAACAATCTGATGCTGCAGCAGAATCCGAGTCAAACTACAAGTCCAAAGGTGTTACATCACCTCCACCATGTGACACATCGCCCCTGAGAGTGGCTACATCATCTGAGTTGATCATAAGAGGTAATGACAAAGGTACTGATCTTCCATCTCTACATGAGAATGATGAATGCCTTGTCAATTTGAATGCACCATCTGATGAGCTACCCACTACTTTGATCACACCACCTATTTTAGAGGACTACGTTGATAATTTGACTTTGCCATGTGATCAAACAACTGAAATACCAACAATTTTGAGTGCACCCATTGAATTAACTATTGATGCAAAAGAACCAATGTTTAATCATTTTGATATGACCTCTAATCTTGGTGATGATTCTATGTTGAATGACTTATTGCATGTTTGCTTATTTAAGCATGTTGTAGCATGTAAATTTGATGCAAGTAAGGTTTATTCACCAATGTTGGGATGGTTTAATGATGAACATTGTCAATCTTTTGAAATCAATAAGAGCTTCACTTATATGTGCAAACTGAGTTGCAATATTTTCATGCCTTCTACTTCTTGTGCTAATTTTTTGGCTTTAGATTTTATGAACTATGCAAGTTACTCATCTATTCATGTGTCATATATGCAAAAATCAAGGGAAGTAAAAATGGATGACATATACATATACAACATGTACACCTTATCTCTTTTGTTAGCCACATTTCAGATTAAGCAACGCCGAGGACGGCTTTATTTTCAAGAAGGGGAGGATGATGAGGACATGACTACCTTGGATATGACCAAAAATATTGCATATATGCATATTTGTCAGGTGATTTCTAGTGCAAACTATTCAATAATCTATTTATGTTATCCAGAACAAAAATACTTCACACACTTTTGTGTTTTGTCTAATTACAGGTGTATGGGACATTTGTACAATCCACATATGAAGATAAGGAAGAAAGAGATGTTTATTTGCTGTCCAAAAAGTTCTCTCACGTCACTTTTGGCCCAAGAGAAGATAGAGTCCAAGTCTCTCACGTTCTGGATTCAGATTCGGACTGCACAGACACACCTGACTCAAAACGCACACAAGTTTTTCATACGGACTCCAAATTGGGTGATTCTTTTTTTGTTGGAAACTAGATTTCGTGCACTTTCCAACCCAATTGGAATCACCTTCAAATTCGTCCGGAGCGTTGAGTTGTGGACGAAACAATCTGATGCTGCAGCAGAATCCGAGTCAAACTACAAGTCCAAAGGTGTTACATCACCTCCACTTGGGCCCATTGGCCTTGTACAACCTAGATTTAGTTTTAGGCTGTCTTGGGACGTCCTCCCACCTCCTTGGCCGCCACCCCTTGCTCCTATATAAGTAGATCCATCTAGTAGCTTTTCCTTGGGATTTGTTTATTTAAAAGTTAGCCAACGCAACTTCGTGTACTTCGTTTGTGTCCAACGACCAGACCAAGACCGCTTACGGATCCCCACCATTATCAATACCTCATATATATTTGCAATATTCAGATTGCTTTATCATATTCTTGCTCGTTCTTCGATTGCTTGCAGGAATAGACCTTCGTGGTCAGGCTGACCGTGCTTCCGGCATCGTCAGTAACCTCAGGAGATTGGTTTAGCGATTGCTAAGGCGCAACGTCGTGCACGTTTGTAGTCGGATCGTCAAAGTCGTCTCCACCAAATCGATAGTTATCATCTCATCGAAAGATCGGGACACCCTCGCCTCTATCATATGCATATTTGTTAGGTGATTTCTAGTGCAAACTATTCAATAATCTATTTATGTTATCCAGAACAAAAATACTTCACACACTTTTGTGTTTTGTCTAATTGCAGGTGTATGGGACATTTGTACAATCCACATATGAAGATAAGGAAGAAAGAGATGTTTATTTGCTGTCCAAAAAGTTCTCTCACGTCACTTTTGGCCCAAGAGAAGATAGAGTCCAAGTCTCTCACGTTCTGGATTCAGATTCGGACTGCAGAGACATACCTGACTCAAAACGCACACAAGTTTTTCATACGGACTCCGAATTGGGTGATTCTTTTTTTGTTGGAAACTAGATTTCGTGCACTTTCCAACCCAATTGGAATCACCTTCAAATTCGTCCGGAGCGTTGAGTTGTGGACGAAACAATCTGATGCTGCAGCAGAATCCGAGTCAAACTACAAGTCCAAAGGTGTTACATCACCTCCACTTGGCCCCATTGGCCTTGTACGACCTAGATTTAGTTTTAGGCTGCCTTGGGACGTCCTCCCACCTCCTTGGCCGCCACCCCTTGCTCCTATATAAGTAGATCCATCTAGTAGCTTTTCGCTGGGATTTGTTTAGTTAAAAGTTAGCCATTGCAACTTCGTGTACTTCGTTTGTGTCCAACGACCAGACCAAGACCGCTTACGGATTCCCACCATTATCAATACCTCATATATATTTGCAATATTCAGATTGCTTTATCATATTCTTGCTCGTTCTTCGATTGCTTGCAGGAATAAACCTTCGTGGTCAGGCTGACCGTGCTTCCGGCATCGTCAATAACCTCAGGAGATTGGTTTAGCGATTGTTAAGGCGCAACATCGTGCACGTTTGTAGTCGGATCGTCAAAGTCGTCTCCACCAAATCGGTAGTTATCATCTCATCGAAAGATCGGGACACCCTCGCCTCTATCAAGTGGTATCAGTTTTCAGGTTGCTCGGTGAGAATTTCCAGTTTTCCTAGATTAGATTTATTTTCTTACCTATTGTCCAAGAAAAATCCACAAAAAAGAGTTAGATCTATTCATCCTTTGTCCAAGCCAGTCTGAGCCTTTGCAATTTTCTTTTCATTGCTTGCATAGTTGAATTATTGGTTGCATCGTCGTGTCGAGTTGCTGGTCTTAGTGTCTAGGTCGTTTAGAGTTTCGAGTTTTGTTCACATTAGTCACGTCGCTGCTGCATCATTATCCCTTCCGCTGTCCACCACCCATCCATCAATTTCCTCCACGTGCTACCCACCGTTCATTGTCATAATCATAGTTGAGATCGTTCCCATCTTTGCTTGATCCAATCTACATCTTATCTAGTTTGTTTTGGAAAGAGGGAGAGAGAAAAAAAAAGGAAAAGAAAAAAAAAGCGTGAGAAAAAAAAGAGAGAAGAAAAAAACTTGGATCTATCTAGAATCAATCTCGTACTTGAATTCGGATTGGAATCTGTTTTGCGCACTGTTCAGTAAAACAGGTGTATCTTCCTCATACGAAGTGATAGAGGCGGAGGTGTCCCGTCTTTCGATGAGATGGTGGATTTCGCTTTGGTGGAAGTCGACTTTGACGATCCGACTACGAACGTGCGAGGATGTCGCGCCTTAGCAATCGCTAAACCAACTCCGAGAGGTTATTGACCACGCCGGAGCACGATCAACCTGACCACGAGGGTCTGTTTCCTACGAGCAAACGAAGAACAAGCAAGAAACTAAGATTGCAATCTGGATATTGCGAATATAAGATGAAAACTTTATTGATCAAGGTGGGATTCTGTGACGCCTTTGTCTGGTCGTTGAACACAAACGAAGTACGCGAAGTTGCAGCTATGGCGAACTTTTAATCTAAACAAAACCCAAAGTCTAAACGATACCCTAAGGGCTGTATATATGGAGGAAGAGGGGGGAATTTTGTGGCCCTTGGTGGAGGGATCCAAAATCAACCCTATCTCTTGTTTCCCCACACATACGGACTCTAAAAATAGCCTATACTTATGTATTTCGAAATTACATGGGCCTGGCCCAATAATAAGGTGACGCAGCACCTAAAATAGCCTCGGGACGAAATTTATGAAGTGGCATCTTGTATATTTCGTCCAAGGCTTCATGCACCCATTATGGTGGCTTCAAAGTCCTGAAATCATCACTTGTAACTCCGTTCTTGTTTCCCTTGCGCATGCCATCATCTCCATGCTTGTTCTTGCTCCAATGTTCATCCTTCTCCAAGCTAGGCCCTTCATTTGTAAGCAAAACAAATGTATCCAATTTAGGCAGCATCATATTCTCATGAACATTAGAATCATTACCAAGAAACGAAAGTACCTGGTAATTTAGTTGGCGTGCACGAGCTCTAGTAATTGGTCCAGTATGTATAGCAGCAGGGGCTGTGGGTGTAACAATTGTATTGATGTCCTCATCAATATTTGGTTTGGAGACCATCAAAGATCAATATGTGCATGATGCTGATTTTAAAGATGTCATGCAGAATTGTAAAGAAGGAAGAATGTGGAACAAGTTTGTCGTTAACGATGGATTTGTGTTTCGTGCTAACAAGCTATGCATTCCAGCTAGCTCCGTTCGTCTTTTGTTGTTGCAGGAAGCGCATGGAGGAGGATTAATGGGACATTTTGGCGTGAAGAAGACGGAGGACGTACTTGCTACACATTTCTTTTGGCCAAAGATGAGACGGGATGTTGATCGTTTTATTGCTCGATGCACTACATGTCAAAAAGCTAAGTCACGACTCAATCCTCATGGTTTATATATGCCTTTGCCTGTACCTAGTGTTCCTTGGGAGGATATATCTATGGACTTTGTTTTAGGTTTACCTCGAACAAAGAAGGGGAGGGATAGCATATTTGTTGTCGTGGATAGATTCTCGAAAATGGCACACTTTATACCATGTCATAAAAGCGATGATGCTGTTAATGTTGCTGATTTGTTCTTTCGTGAAATTATTCGCTTGCATGGTGTGCCAAATACTATTGTTTCAGATCGTGATACTAAATTTCTTAGCCACTTTTGGAGATGTTTATGGGCTAAGTTGGGGACTAAACTGCTTTTTAGTACTACTTGTCACCCCCAAACTGATGGACAAACTGAAGTAGTCAATAGAACGTTGTCTACTATGCTTAGGGCTGTTTTGAAGAATAATAAGAAAATGTGGGAGGAATGCTTGCCTCATAGTGAATTTGCTTATAATCGTTCATTGCATTCTACTACTAAGATGTGCCCTTTTGAAGTTGTGTATGGTTTCCTACCTCGTGCACCTATTGATTTGTTGCCTCTTCCATCTTCGGAGAAGGTTAATTTTGATGCTAAACAACGTGCTGAATTGATTTTAAAAATGCATGAGTTAACTAAGGAAAACATTGAGCGTATGAATGCTAAATATAAACTTGCTGGAGATAAGGGTAGAAAACATGTTGTGTTTGCACCTAGAGATCTTGTTTGGTTACATTTGCGTAAGGATAGATTTCCTAATTTGCGCAAATCAAAGTTAATGCCACGTGCTGATGGTCCCTTTAAGGTGTTAGAGAAAATAAATGATAATGCATATAAACTTGAGCTGCCTGCAGATTTTGGGGTTAGTCCCACTTTTAACATTGCAGATTTGAAGCCTTATTTGGGTGAGGAAGATGAACTTCCGTCGAGGACGACTTCATTTCAAGAAGGGGAGGATGATGAGGACATCAATACAATTGTTACACCCACAGCCCCTGCTGCTATACATACTGGACCAATTACTAGAGCTCGTGCACGCCAACTAAATTACCAGGTACTTTCGTTTCTTGGTAATGATTCTAATGTTCATGAGAATATGATGCTGCCTAAATTGGATACATTTGTTTTGCTTACAAATGAAGGGCCTAGCTTGGAGAAGGATGAACATTGGAGCAAGAACAAGCATGGAGATGATGGCATGCGCAAGGGAAACAAGAACGGAGTTACAAGTGATGATTTCAGGACTTTGAAGCCACCATAATGGGTGCATGAAGCCTTGGACGAAATATACAAGATGCCACTTCATAAATTTCGTCCCGAGACTATTTTAGGTGCTGCGTCACCTTATTATTGGGCCAGGCCCATGTAATTTCGAAATACATAAGTATAGACTATTTTTAGAGTCCGTATGTGTGGGGAAACAAGAGATAGGGTTGATTTCGGACCCCTCCACCAAGGGCCACGAAATTCCCCCCCCCCCCCTCTTCCTCCATATATACAGCCCTTAGGGCATCGTTTAGACTTTGGGTTTTGTTTAGATTAAAAGTTCGCCATAGCTGCAACTTCGCGTACTTCGTTTGTGTTCAACGACCAGACAAAGGCGTCACAGAACCCCACCTTGATCAATAAAGCTTTCATCTTATATTCGCAATATCCAGATTGCAATCTTAGTTTCTTGCTTGTTCTTCGTTTGCTCGCAGGAAACAGACCCTCGTGGTCAGGTTGATCGTGCTCCGGCGTGGTCAATAACCTCTCGGAGTTGGTTTAGCGATTGCTAAGGCGCGACGTCCTCGCACGTTCGTAGTCGGATCGTCAAAGTCGACTTCCACCAAAGCGATATCCATCATCTCATCGAAAAATCGGGACCCTCGCCTCTATCAAAGTGTGCCATTTTCGAGAATCTATCCACGACAACAAATATGCTATCCCTCCCCTTCTTTGTTCGAGGTAAACCTAAAACAAAGTCCATAGATATATCCTCCCAAGGAACACTAGGTACAGGCAAAGGCATATATAAACCATGAGGATTGAGTCGTGACTTAGCTTTTTGACATGTAGTGCAGCGAGCAATAAAACGCTCAACATCCCGTCTCATCTTTGGCCAAAAGAAATGTGTAGCAAGTACGTCCTCCGTCTTCTTCACGCCAAAGTGTCCCATTAATCCTCCTCCATGCGCCTCCTGCAACAACAAAAGACGAACGGAGCTAGCTGGAATGCATAGCTTGTTAGCATGAAACACAAATCCATCGTTAACAACAAACTTGTTCCATATTCTTCCTTCTTTACAAATTCTGCATTACATCTTTAAAATCAGCATCATGCACATATTGATCTTTGATGGTCTCCAAACCAAATATTTTGAAGTCAAGTTATGAAAGCATAGTATAGCGACGAGACAATGCATCAGCAATAACATTTTCTTTTCCCTTCTTGTGTTTAATGACATAAGGGAAAGTCTCAATGAATTCAACCCATTTAGCATGTTTACGATTCAGTTTAGCTTGACTTTTAATATGTTTCAAAGATTCATGATCAGAATGTATAACAAATTCTTTGGGCCATAAATAATGTTGCCATGTTTCTAAAGTCCGAACAAGAGCATATAATTCTTTATCATAAGTAGAATAATTCAGACTAGGCCCACTCAATTTTTCAGAAAAGTATGCAACAGGTTTGCCATCTTGTAATAACACACCTCCTAATCCAATTCCACTAGCATCACATTCAAGCTCAAAAGTCTTATTAAAATCAGGAAGTTGGAGTAAAGGAGCATGTGTCAACTTATCTTTCAATACCGTGACGGCTTCTTCCTGTGCGGTACCCCAAAGAAAAGGCACATCTTTCTTTGTAAGCTCATTGAGAGGTGCAGCAATGGTGCTGAAATCTCTCACAAAACGCCTATAGAATCCAGCGAGGCCAAGAAAACTCCTCACTTGTGTGACCGTTTTGGGCTGCGGCCAACTCTCAATAGCTTCAATCTTGGCTTTATCAACTTCAATTCCCTGTGGAGTAACAACATAGCCAAGAAAAGATACTCGGTCGGTGCAAAAGGTGCACTTCCCAAGGTTACCAAACAAACGTGCATCACGTAGAGCAATAAAAACAGCACGTAAATGTTCCAAATGTTCCTCCAAAGATCTGCTATAAATCAATATGTCATCAAAGTAAACTACCACAAATCGTCCAATGAAAGCACGTAAAACTTCGTTCATTAATCTCATGAAAGTACTAGGTGCATTTGTTAACCCAAAAGGCATGACTAACCACTCATATAATCCAAACTTAGTTTTAAATCCTGTTTTCCATTCATCTCCCAATTTCATACGAATTTGATGGTAGCCACTACGCAAATTAACTTTGGAGAATATTGTAGAGCCACTCAATTCATCAAGCATATCATCTAGCCTAGGAATAGGATGACGATAACGAATAGTAACATTATTAATGCCTCTACAATCAACACATGATAGAGGCAAAGGTGTCCCGTCTTTCGATGAGATGGTGGATTTCGCTTTGGTGGAAGTCGACTTTGACGATCCGACTACGAACGTGCGAGGACGTCGCGCCTTAGCAATCGCTAAACCAACTCCGAGAGGTTATTGACCACGCCGGAGCACGATCAACCTGACCACGAGGGTCTGTTTCCTGCGAGCAAACGAAGAACAAGCAAGAAACTAAGATTGCAATCTGGATATTGCAAATATAAGATGAAAGCTTTATTGATCAAGGTGGGGTTCTGTGACGCCTTTGTCTGGTCGTTGAACACAAATGAAGTACGCGAAGTTGCAGCTATGGCGAACTTTTAATCTAAACAAAACCCAAAGTCTAAACGATGCCCTAAGGGCTGTATATATGGAGGAAGAGGGGGGAATTTCGTGGCCCTTGGTGGAGGGGTCCGAAATCAACCCTATCTCTTATTTCCCCACACATACGGACTCTAAAAATAGCCTATACTTATGTATTTCGAAATTACATGGGCCTGGCCCAATAATAAGGTGACGCAGCACCTAAAATAGCCTCGGGACGAAATTTATGAAGTGGCATCTTGTATATTTCGTCCAAGGCTTCATGCACCCATTATGGTGGCTTCAAAGTCCTGAAATCATCACTTGTAACTCCGTTCTTGTTCCCCTTGCGCATGCCATCATCTCCATGCTTGTTCTTGCTCCAATGTTCATCCTTCTCCAAGCTAGGCCCTTCATTTGTAAGCAAAACAAATGTATCCAATTTAGGTAGCATCATATTCTCATGAACATTAGAATCATTACCAAGAAACGAAAGTACCTGGTAATTTAGTTGGCGTGCACGAGCTCTAGTAATTGGTCCAGTATGTATAGCAGCAGGGGCTGTGGGTGTAACAATTGTATTGATGTCCTCATCACCAAGTAGTTGGAATAGGATATAATCTACAATGTTCAAACCACCATACACATGCAAAACTAGTGAAAGCACAAACAGCAGCAGCAACTCGTCTCTCCTCAGGATATTGTAAACATGTAAATCGTTGTTCAGTTTCTAACTCCCAAGTAAGATATATATCAGGAACATATCTACCCTCAAATGGTGGAATATTCAATTTCAGTTTAGGAATATGGACATCATCTCGTACCTGAGGTGGTGGTGCAGGCCTACCATTACGAATATATACCTGAGGTCGACCTGCTGGTGGTGGTACAGGTGGCTGCACGTAGTGCTGATTTTGATCAACCTCATCCTCATAATCTCCCACATAATCATCCTCCTCCGCATCAGCAGCAGGAGCCACAGAAGTATCAACAGCAGCACCAACAGTTTGGCCAAACGCAAGAGGAACACGGCTTGCTCGGCGGAGGTCTACTTCGCGACGTGGAGGTAGTCGTTGTTGTTGCTGTTGGAGAGGTGCGTTAGCTGCAGCGGGTGGTGGTGGTGGAAGACGCGCGAGCAATTCATTAAACTTGTTATCGAGCTTTGTTTCGAACGTCTTCTCAAAGCCAGTGATCTTCTCCATGGCCTCTTCAAAATTGTTCAGCACATCTTGCACCTGTTCAGTCATCATTTGCTGAAACTTATCATGAAGCTCCTTGTTCGATAAATTCTCCCAGTCAATCTCGTCGGCTTGTGATCCTGGCATGGTTAGCAGCAATAGAAACACACAAGAATATGATCCTACAGACTACGAACAAGTGGTGGTGGTGGGTGTCACAAATCCGTCAAGCAAATCTCAAATTCTTACCAGTTCTTACCCAGCAACAGGCGGTGATCGGCAACCGTTGTAGTCAAAACTCTCAAAGCTTGGATAGAGCGATTACCAGGGAGAGTCAAACGCACGACGTAGATGTATGTGGAGCTGGGAAGGCTTATACTATGGTAGCAAAAAGGGTCAGCAATAATCAATTCAGAGATGCAAAGTTGAATAAACGCTCAACGACGGTACTGTGCTGGTCCTAGGCTAGACTGTGCTAGAGACGCGAGCCTAGAACACCAACAAAATGACGGCACGGCACGTAAACAAGGGAAAAGCACACTCTGAATTATTTTTTTTCGCTTTTTTTTTTGCGAAAAATCACTATAATGGCGAGTGTCTCAAAACTCTTCCTAGCTCAAACTGACAGGATGGGCACGAAATTTTTCGACCAATTTTTTTTTTCGACTGCCCGGACCCAAAAACTGGAAACGGGTCAAAAAAAACTTCCTATAATGGCACCTGTCTCAAAACACTCAGAAACACCTAAAAATAGGATAGCCAGAAATTTTTTCGAAAAATGCGTTTTCGAATTTTTTTTTTCCGAAACCTACTCCGGCAAGGAAACACGAATCGGAGTCTAGATGGATCCCGAAAACAAACCTAATAAGCAAGGAACTCGGATTGGTGGTGGATATATGGTGGTGGTATATGGCAGCGGTGGTGGTAGCGGTGGTAGTATATGGATATGGATCGGTGGTGGTATATGGGCACGGATTGGTGGTGGTATATGGATACGGATTCGGAGCGGTGGTGGTAGATGGCAGGGGCGATGATGATGGTGCGGCGGCGGCGTGACAACTTATGACCAGAACTCGAAACTCTAAAAGACTAGACTCTAAGACCAGCAACTAGACCGACGATGCAACCGCAAATTCAACAAAGCAAAACCCTAAAAAGATTATGCAAAGGCTCAGATTGGTTCGGATATGATGAACTAACCCTAATTTTTTTTGTGTGGCTTTTTCGTGGACTGTAGGTATGAAGAACAGACTCGATCTAAACTATGAAAAACTGTAAAATCTCACCGAGCAACCTGGAAATCTGATACCACTTGATAGAGGCAAAGGTGTCCCGTCTTTCGATGAGATGATGGATATCGCTTTGGTGGAAGTCGACTTTGACGATCCGACTACGAACGTGCGAGGACGTCGCGCCTTAGCAATCGCTAAACCAACTCCGAGAGGTTATTGACCACGCCGGAGCACGATCAACCTGACCACGAGGGTCTGTTTCCTGCGAGCAAACGAAGAACAAACAAGAAACTGAGATTGCAATCTGGATATTGCGAATATAAGATGAAAGCTTTATTGATCAAGGTGGGGTTCTGTGACGCCTTTGTCTGGTCGTTGAACACAAACGAAGTACGCGAAGTTGCAGCTATGGCGAACTTTTGATCTAAACAAAACCCGAAGTCTAAACGATGCCCTAAGGGCTGTATATATGGAGGAAGAGGAGGGAATTTCGTGGCCCTTGGTGGAGGGGTCCGAAATCAACCCTATCTCTTGTTTCCCCACACATACGGACTCTAAAAATAGCCTATACTTATGTATTTCGAAATTACATGGGCCTGGCCCAATAATAAGGTGTCGCAGCACCTAAAATAGCCTCGGGACGAAATTTATGAAGTGGCATCTTGTATATTTCGTCCAAGGCTTCATGCACCCATTATGGTGGCTTCAAAGTCCTGAAATCATCACTTGTAACTCCGTTCTTGTTTCCCTTGCGCATGCCATCATCTCCATGCTTGTTCTTGCTCCAATGTTCATCCTTCTCCAAGCTAGGCCCTTCATTTGTAAGCAAAACAAATGTATCCAATTTAGGCAGCATCATATTCTCATGAACATTAGAATCATTACCAAGAAACGAAAGTACCTGGTAATTTAGTTGGCGTGCACGAGCTCTAGTAATTGGTCCAGTATGTATAGCAGCAGGGGTTGTGGGTGTAACAATTGTATTGATGTCCTCATCAGATTGAGTCGTGACTTAGCTTTTTGACATGTAGTGCATCGAGCAATAAAACGCTCAACATCCCGTCTCATCTTTGGCCAAAAGAAATGTGTAGCAAGTACGTCCTCCGTCTTCTTCACGCCAAAATGTCCCATTAATCCTCCTCCATGCGCTTCCTGCAACAACAAAAGACGAACGGAGCTAGCTGGAATGCATAGCTTGTTAGCACAAAACACAAATCCATCGTTAACGACAAACTTGTTCCACATTCTTCCTTCTTTACAATTCTGCATTACATCTTTAAAATCAGCATCATGCACATATTGATCTTTGATGGTCTCCAAACCAAATATTTTGAAGTCAAGTTGTGAAAGCATAGTATAGCGACGAGACAATGCATCAGCAATAACATTTTCTTTTCCCTTCTTGTGTTTAATGACATAAGGGAAAGTCTCAATGAATTCAACCCATTTAGCATGTCTACGATTCAGTTTAGCTTGACTTTTAATATGTTTCAAAGATTCATGATCAGAATGTATAACAAACTCTTTGGGCCATAAATAATGTTGCCATGTTTCTAAAGTCCGAACAAGAGCATATAATTCTTTATCATAAGTAGAATAATTCAGACTAGGCCCACTCAATTTTTCAGAAAAGTATGCCACAGGTTTGCCATCTTGTAATAACACACCTCCTAATCCAATTCCACTAGCATCACATTCAAGCTCAAAAGTCTTATTAAAATCAGGAAGTTGGAGTAAAGGAGCATGTGTCAACTTATCTTTCAATACCGTGAAGGCTTCTTCCTGTGCGGTACCCCAAACAAAAGGCACATCCTTCTTTGTAAGCTCGTTGAGAGGTGCAGCAATGGTGCTGAAATCTCTCACAAAACGCCTATAGAATCCAGCGAGGCCAAGAAAACTCCTCACTTGTGTGACCGTTTTGGGCTGCGGCCAACTCTCAATAGCTTTAATCTTGGCTTTGTCAACTTCAATTCCCTGTGGAGTAACAACATAGCCAAGAAAAGATACTCGGTCGGTGCAAAAGGTGCACTTCCCAAGGTTACCAAACAAACGTGCATCACGTAGAGCAATAAAAACAGCACGTAAATGTTCCAAATGTTCTTCCAAAGATCTGCTATAAATCAGTATGTCATCAAAGTAAACTACCACAAATCGTCCAATGAAAGCACGTAAAACTTCGTTCATTAATCTCATGAAAGTACTAGGTGCATTAGTTAACCCAAAAGGCATGACTAACCACTCATATAATCCAAACTTAGTTTTAAATGCTGTTTTCCATTCATCTCCCAATTTCATACGAATTTGGTGGTAGCCACTACGCAAATCAACTTTGGAGAATATTGTAGCACCACTCAATTCATCAAGCATATCATCTAGCCTAGGAATAGGATGACGATAACGAATAGTAATATTATTAATGCCTCTACAATCAACACACATACGTGATGTACCATCCTTTTTCGGCACTAGAATAATAGGAACAGCACAAGGACTAAGGGATTCGCGTATATAACCTTTGTCGAGAAGCTCTTGTACTTGGCGCATAACCTCCTTCGTCTCCTCTGGATTGGTACGGTATGGTGCACGGTTTGGCAGTGAAGCACCGGGAATTAAGTCAATCTGATGCTCAATCCCTCGAATAGGCGGTAATCCCGGTGGCACGTCTTGTGGAAAAACGTCAGCGAACTCCTGCAAAATGTTAGTGACAGCAGGAGGCAAAGAGGAAGGCACGTCCTCGAATGAAAATAATGCCTCTTTGCACACAAAATCATAGCAAACAGATTTGCTGAAATCTAGCTCATCAATATCAGATTTGGTGGCAAATAAACATGCACTTTTCAATTTAATTTCAGAAGCAACACTAGATGGTTTATTATTAGGCTTCATTTGTTGCTCAAATTCTTTTGCCACAATCTGATTTTCACTCTTATTCTTCTCCTGTTGTGCTTTATTAGCTCTATTAATATCATCTTTCAAAATGGAATCAGGAGTCATAGGAAGCAAAGTAATATTTTTATCCTTATGAACAAGAGTATAGTGATTGTTTCTACCATGGTGTACAGATTTTTTATCAAATTGCCATGGTCTACCAAGTAATAAGGAACATGCTTGCATAGGTACCACATCACAATCAACATAATCAGCATATGTAGAGATACTAAAATGCACACGAACAGTACGTGTTACCTTAACCTTGCCGCTGTTGTTGAACCATTGGATGTAGTAAGGATGTGGATGTGGTCTTGTGGTGAGAGAAAGCTTCTCCACCATCTCCATGCTAGCCAAGTTGTTGCAACTCCCTCCGTCTATGATGACGCGCACAGAATGTTCCTTCACAACTCCCTTGGTATGGAACAAATTGTGCCTCTGATTTTGCTCAGCTTGTGTGACCTGCACACTCAAAACACGTTGAGCAACTAAACATTCATACCTGTCAGCGTCTTCAGGAGCCATGTATTGCGTCTCATGATCAGAATCATCTCCACCATGTTCTTCACGTGTAATAAGAGCCAAAGTCTCCTCATCATAGTCACTAGCAGACTCATATCCACCATCCGCGGTAGCAATCATCACACGCGGAGATTTGCATTCTCTCGCATAATGACCTCCTCCCTTACAACACGACAAATAATATCACTTGTGTGCCCTGTTGATGCCATGGAAGAAGAAGAACTCTGTGCAGGCCCGGCAGGTGCGCTCTTGGCAGATAATGGTGGTTGTTCCTGTTTTCTTGTATCACGGCTGTAGGAGGCACCTGATTGAGGTGCTCGTGCAGTTGAAGTAGAAGATGCACGCGGTGTCCATGATGAAGGTCGGCCTGCAGAAAAGTTAGTTCGCGCCAATGCTTGTCGATCCTGCACTTCACGTTCAGCTTTACAAGCAAGATGGAATAAACAAGTGATATTAGTATACTCCTTATAGTCTAGAATGGTCTGAATCTCTCTATTTAATCCACCCAGAAAACGTGCAAGCATAGATTCATTCTCCTCAACAATACCACATCTAATCATGCCAGTTTGTAATTCCTGATAATATTCTTCTACATAATTTTTTCCTTGTCTTAAACGCTGCAATTTTTGAAGCAATTCACGTTGATAATATGGTGGAACCCAACGCGTACGCATAGCAGTTTTCAAAGCAGCCCAAGTAGTTGGAATAGGATATAATCTATAATGTTCAGACCACCATACACATGCAAAACTAGTGAAAGCACAAACGGCAGCAGCAACTCGTCTCTCCTCAGGATATTGTAAACATGTAAATCGTTGTTCAGTTTCTAACTCCCAAGTAAGATATATATCAGGAACATATCTACCCTCAAATGGTGGAATATTCAATTTCAGTTTAGGAATATGGACATCATCTCGTACCTGAGGTGGTGGTGCAGGCCTACCATTACGAATATATACCTGAGGTCGACCTGCTGGTGGTGGTACAGGTGGCTGCACGTAGTGTTGATTTTGATCAACCTCATCCTCATAGTCTCCCACATAATCATCCTCCTCCGCATCAGCAGCAGGAGCCACAGAAGTATCAACAGCAGCACCAACAGTTTGGCCAAACGCAAGAGGAACACGGCTTGCTCGGCGGAGGTCTGCTTCGCGACGTGGAGGTAGTCGTTGTTGTTGTTGTTGTTGGAGATGTGCGTTAGCTGCAGCGGGTGGTGGTGGTGGAAGACGCGCGAGCAATTCATTAAACTTGTTATCGAGCTTTGTTTCGAACGTCTTCTCAAAGCCAGTGATCTTCTCCATGGCCTCTTCAAAATTGTTCAGCACATCTTGCACCTGTTCAGTCATCATTTGCTGAAACTTATCATGAAGCTCCTTGTTCGATAAATTCTCCCAGTCAATCTCGTCGGCTTGTGATCCTGGCATGGTTAGCAGCAATAGAAACACACAAGAATATGATCCTACAGACTACGAACAAGTGGTGGTGGTGGGTGTCACAAATCCGTCAAGCAAATCTCAAATTCTTACCAGTTCTTACCCAGCAACAGGCGGTGATCGGCAACCGTTGTAGTCAAAACTCTCAAAGCTTGGATAGAGCGATTACCAGGGAGAGTCAAACGCACGACGTAGATGTATGTGGAGCTGGGAAGGCTTATACTATGGTAGCAAAAAGGGTCAGCAATAATCAATTCAGAGATGCAAAGTTGAATAAACGCTCAACGACGGTACTGTGCTGGTCCTAGGCTAGACTGTGCTAGAGACGCGAGCCTAGAACACCAACAAAATGACGGCACGGCACGTAAACAAGGGAAAAGCACACTCTGAATTATTTTTTTTCGCTTTTTTTTTTGCGAAAAATCACTATAATGGCGAGTGTCTCAAAACTCTTCCTAGCTCAAACTGACAGGATGGGCACGAAATTTTTCGACCAATTTTTTTTTTCGACTGCCCGGACCCAAAAACTGGAAACGGGTCAAAAAAAACTTCCTATAATGGCACCTGTCTCAAAACACTCAGAAACACCTAAAAATAGGATAGCCAGAAATTTTTTCGAAAAATGCGTTTTCGAATTTTTTTTTTCCGAAACCTACTCCGGCAAGGAAACACGAATCGGAGTCTAGATGGATCCCGAAAACAAACCTAATAAGCAAGGAACTCGGATTGGTGGTGGATATATGGTGGTGGTATATGGCAGCGGTGGTGGTAGCGGTGGTAGTATATGGATATGGATCGGTGGTGGTATATGGGCACGGATTGGTGGTGGTATATGGATACGGATTCGGAGCGGTGGTGGTAGATGGCAGGGGCGATGATGATGGTGCGGCGGCGGCGTGACAACTTATGACCAGAACTCGAAACTCTAAAAGACTAGACTCTAAGACCAGCAACTAGACCGACGATGCAACCGCAAATTCAACAAAGCAAAACCCTAAAAAGATTATGCAAAGGCTCAGATTGGTTCGGATATGATGAACTAACCCTAATTTTTTTTGTGTGGCTTTTTCGTGGACTGTAGGTATGAAGAACAGACTCGATCTAAACTACGAAAAACTGTAAAATCTCACCGAGCAACCTGGAAATCTGATACCACTTGATAGAGGCAAAGGTGTCCCGTCTTTCGATGAGATGGTGGATTTCGCTTTGGTGGAAGTCGACTTTGACGATCCGACTACGAACGTGCGAGGACGTCGCGCCTTAGCAATCGCTAACCCAACTCCGAGAGGTTATTGACCACGCCGGAGCACGATCAACCTGACCACGAGGGTCTGTTTCCTGCGAGCAAACGAAGAACAAGCAAGAAACTAAGATTGCAATCTGGATATTGCGAATATAAGATGAAAGCTTTATTGATCAAGGTGGGGTTCTGTGACGCCTTTGTCTGGTCGTTGAACACAAACGAAGTACGCGAAGTTGCAGCTATGGCGAACTTTTAATCTAAACAAAACCCAAAGTCTAAACGATGCCCTAAGGGCTGTATATATGGAGGAAGAGGGGGGAATTTCGTGGCCCTTGCTGGAGGGGTCCGAAATCAACCCTATCTCTTGTTTCCCCACACATACGGACTCTAAAAATAGCCTATACTTATGTATTTCGAAATTACATGGGCCTGGCATCTTGTATATTTCGTCCAAGGCTTCATGCACCCATTATGGTGGCTTCAAAGTCCTGAAATCATCACTTGTAACTCCGTTCTTGTTCCAATGTTCATCCTTCTCCAAGCTAGGCCCTTCATTTGTAAGCAAAACAAATGTATCCAATTTAGGCAGCATCATATTCTCATGAACATTAGAATCATTACCAAGAAACGAAAGTACCTGGTAATTTAGTTGGCGTGCACGAGCTCTAGTAATTGGTCCAGTATGTATAGCAGCAGGGGCTGTGGGTGTAACAATTGTATTGATGTCCTCATCATCTTGATAGAGGCAAAGGTGTCCCGTCTTTCGATGAGATGGTGGATTTCGCTTTGGTGGAAGTCGACTTTGACGATCCGACTACGAACGTGCGAGGACGTCGCGCCTTAGCAATCGCTAAACCAACTCCGAGAGGTTATTGACCACGCCGGAGCACGATCAACCTGACCACGAGGGTCTGTTTCCTGCGAGCAAACAAAGAACAAGCAAGAAACTAAGATTGCAATCTGGATATTGCGAATATAAGATGAAAGCTTTATTGATCAAGGTGGGGTTCTGTGACGCCTTTGTCTGGTCCTTGAACACAAATGAAGTACGCGAAGTTGCAGCTATGGCGAACTTTTAATCTAAACAAAACCCAAAGTCTAAACGATGCCCTAAGGGCTGTATATATGGAGGAAGAGGGGGGGAATTTCGTGGCCCTTGGTGGAGGAGTCCGAAATCAACCCTATCTCTTGTTTTCCCACACATACGGACTCTAAAAATAGCCTATACTTATGTATTTCGAAATTACATGGGCCTGGCCCAATAATAAGGTGACGCAGCACCTAAAATAGCCTCGGGACAAAATTTATGAAGTGTCATCTTGTATATTTCGTCCAAGGCTTCATGCACCCATTATGGTGGCTTCAAAGTCCTGAAATCATCACTTGTAACTCCGTTCTTGTTCCCCTTGCGCATGCCATCATCTCCATGCTTGTTCTTGCTCCAATGTTCATCCTTCTTCAAGCTAGGCCCTTCATTTGTAAGCAAAACAAATGTATCCAATTTAGGCAGCATCATATTCTCATGAACATTAGAATCATTACCAAGAAACGAAAGTACCTGGTAATTTAGTTGGCGTGCACGAGCTCTAGTAATTGGTCCAGTATGTATAGCAGCAGGGGCTGTGGGTGTAACAATTGTATTGATGTCCTCATCATCTTGATAGAGGCAAAGGTGTCCCGTCTTTCGATGAGATGGTGGATTTCGCTTTGGTGGAAGTCGACTTTGACGATCCGACTACGAACGTGCGAGGACGTCGCGCCTTAGCAATCGCTAAACCAACTCCGAGAGGTTATTGACCACGCCGGAGCACGATCAACCTGACCACGAGGGTCTGTTTCCTGCGAGCAAACGAAGAACAAGCAAGAAACTAAGATTGCAATCTGGATATTGCGAATATAAGATGAAAGCTTTATTGATCAAGGTGGGGTTCTGTGACGCCTTTGCCTGGTCGTTGAACACAAACGAAGTACGCGAAGTTGCAGCTATGGCGAACTTTTAATCGAAACAAAACCCAAAGTCTAAACGATGCCCTAAGGGCTGTATATATGGAGGAAGAGGGGGGGAATTTCGTGGCCCTTGGTGGAGGAGTCCGAAATCAACCCTATCTCTTGTTTTCCCACACATATGGACTCTAAAAATAGCCTATACTTATGTATTTCGAAATTACATGGGCCTGGCCCAATAATAAGGTGACGCAGCACCTAAAATAGCCTCGGGACGAAATTTATGAAGTGGCATCTTGTATATTTCGTCCAAGGCTTCATGCACCCATTATGGTGGCTTCAAAGTCCTGAAATCATCACTTGTAACTCCGTTCTTGTTCCCCTTGCGCATGCCATCATCTCCATGCTTGTTCTTGCTCCAATGTTCATCCTTCTCCAAGCTAGGCCCTTCATTTGTAAGCAAAACAAATGTATCCAATTTAGGCAGTATCATATTCTCATGAACATTAGAATCATTACCAAGAAACGAAAGTACCTGGTAATTTAGTTGGCGTGCACGAGCTCTAGTAATTGGTCCAGTATGTATAGCAGCAGGGGCTGTGGGTGTAACAATTGTATTGATGTTCTCATCAATACTTCACACACTTTTGTGTTTTGTCTAATTGCAGGTGTATGGGACATTTGTACAATCCACATATGAAGATAAGGAAGAAAGAGATGTTTATTTGCTGTCCAAAAAGTTCTCTCACGTCACTTTTGACCCAAGAGAAGATAGAGTCCAAGTCTCTCACGTTCTGGATTCAGATTCGGACTGCACAGACATACCTGACTCAAAACGCACACAAGTTTTTCATACGGACTCCGAATTGGGTGATTCTTTTTTTGTTGGAAACTAGATTTCGTGCACTTTCCAACCCAAATGGAATCACCTTCAAATTCGTCCGGAGCGTTGAGTTGTGGACGAAACAATCTGGTGCTGCACCAGAATCCGAGTCAAACTACAAGTCCAAAGGTGTTACATCACCTCCACTTGGGCCCATTGGCCTTGTACGACCTAGATTTAGTTTTAGGCTGCCTTGGGACGTCCTCCCACCTCCTTGGCCGCCACCCCTTGCTCCTATATAAGTAGATCCATCTAGTAGCTTTTCGATGGGATTTGTTTAGTTAAAAGTTAGCCATTGCAACTTCGTGTACTTCGTTTGTGTCCAACGACCAGGCCAAGACCGCTTACGGATCCCCACCATTATCAATACCTCATATATATTTGCAATATTCAGATTTCTTTATCATATTCTTGCTCGTTCTTCGATTGCTTGCAGGAATAGACCTTCGTGGTCAGGCTGACCGTGCTTCCGGCATCGTCAGTAACCTCAGGAGATTGGTTTAGCGATTGCTAAGGCGCAACGTCGTGCACGTTTGTAGTCGGATCGTCAAAGTCGTCTCCACCAAATCAATAGTTATCATCTCATCGAAAGATCGGGACACCCTCGCCTCTATCA
>NW_021191525.1:0-13171 GCF_002162155.2 Triticum dicoccoides | reverse complement strand
CGTGCACGTTTGTAGTCGGATCGTCAAAGTCGTCTCCACCAAATCAATAGTTATCATCTCATCGAAAGATCGGGACACCCTCACCTCTATCACGATCCGACTACAAACGTGCACGACGTTGCGCCTTAGCAATCGCTAAACCAACTCCGAGAGGTTATTGACCACGCCGGAGCACAATCAAGCTGACCACAAAGGTCTATTCCTGCAAGCAATCGAAGAACAAGCAAGAATATGATAAAAGCAATCTGAATATTGCGAGTATATATGAAGTATTGATAAAGGTGGGGATCCGTAAGCGGTCTTGGTCTTGTGGTTGGACACAAATGAAGTACAGGAAGTTGCAATGGCTAACTTTTAACTAAACAAATCCCAAGGAAAAAGCTACTAGATGGATCTATTTATATAGGAGGAAGGGGTGGCGGCCAAAGAGGTGGGAGAATGTCCCAAGGCATCCTAAAACCAACCCTAGGTCGTACAAGGCTCATGGGCCCAAGTGGAGGTGATGCAACACCTTTGGACTTGTTGTTTGACTAGGATTCTGCTGCAGCGTCTGATTTTTTCGTCGACATCTCAACGTTCCGGACGAATTTGAAGGTGAATCCAATTGGGCTGGAAAGAGCACAAAATCTAGATTCCACGAAAAAAAGAATCACCCAATTCGGAGTCCGTATGAAAACGTTGTTGGCATTTTGAGTCAGGTATGTCTGTGCAGTCCGAATCTGAATCCAGAACGTGAGAGACTTGGACTCTATCTTCTCTTGGCCCAAAAGTGACATGAGAGGACTTTTTCAGCAGCAAGTAAACATATCTTTCTCCCTTATCTTCATATGTGAATTGTACAAATGTCCCATACACCTGCAATTAGACAAAACACAAAAGTGTGTGAAGTATTTTTGTTCTGGATAACATAAATAGATTATTGAATAGTTTGCACTAGAAATCACCTGACAAATATGCATGTATGCAATATTCATGGTCGTATCCAAGGTAGTCATGTCCTCATCACGGTTTGGCTTCGACATCACCACCGCTCATCTTCACCCAGATTCGTCTTCGACAACATCTACCTCACCATTTTGACACCCTAAGCTTAAGCAAGACGGTAGCCTCTATATCATCTTGGTATCGTGGTATCCCATCATTGATGTAGGATGGAACCCTAGATGGATGATCTTTCACGTTTGGAGTGGATCCTACGGGGAATCACGAAGAACACACGGAAGCACAAAGGGAAAACACGGGGAAAACGAGAGGGAGAATCCCTCAACCGACATAGAATCAATCACACGAGTGCTAGATCACCGACAACATAGAGTGACATAAGATCCATAATCAACCAAGGTAAGGATACAAAGGGACAGTTCTTCTCCGTACGGAGGTCTTGAGGGTCTTCCCTAGAAAGGGGTCTTGAATCCGCTTGGGGGATCTTCTCCGAAGAGGTCCTGAGCTCCGAGGAGAAGTAGCCAAGTGGATGAGCAAGGCTCTCACACAAAAAATGAGCTAAACCTATGCTGCCCGTACCAGGAGGTGGGGGCGTCCTATTTATAGTCTTAGTGCAAATGGAGGTCAAAACGAATGGGTACAAGGGCTCCAGCCTGCACGTTCGGTCACTCAGGTGTCGGACGTCCGGAAGGTGTCGGACGTCCGGAGGCTCGGGACGGTCCTGTCGTCCGGACGCGTTTGGACGTCCGTAGGTTTGGCTCTGATGTGGGCGTGTCGGTCGTCCGTAAAGGGTCGGTCGTCCGGAGCTTCAGGAGGGGCCGGATGTCCGGAGGCTGTCGGTCGTCCGTGGATTTGGCTCGGGTGCTTGTCCTCCGGTCGTCCGGTCCACTTCGGACGTCCGTACATTTGGTTCGGGTGTCGAAGTACCGGACGTCCGGAGAATCCGGTCGTCCGTGTCCTGGGACTCGTTGGACGTCCGGGCAGTGTCGGTCGTCCGACGCCTGTAGCTTCCGCGGCAGCTCTTCCTCTCGTCCATCATGCTTGGGGTCCTCGCCGTCTTGGCTCTTGTGTGTAGCTGTTCCGTGGCTCGCTTCCAGGCACCTGATAACACACAGAGTTTCCAAATGAGGTAGTAGCCATGTCTCGTGATTAGGAAGAGGAAGTTCGGATAGGAGCGAGTTCACCTTATCTTTGATAGCCTTAGCTCGGGCTCTTGTCATGGGTCCAAGTGGTGTTGAGGGAGATGTAGGCACGTCCATGGGGATGAGCGAGGGATGCTCCGCATCATCTCCCCCCGTTGGGAGAGATCCGACCTCGGATCAAAAGGAGCATCACCATGGAAAGGTGCTAGGTCCTTGACGTTGAAGATGTCGCTCACATTGTACTTGCCTCGTGGTAGGTCGATCTTGTAGGCGTTGTCGTTGTAGAGTGCTAGAACCTTGAAAGGTCCATCGGCACGAGGTAGAAGCTTGAACTTGCGTTCGTTGGTGATGAGGACATCAATACAATTGTTACACCCACAGCCCCTGCTGCTATACATATTGGACCAATTACTAGAGCTCGTGCACGCCAACTAAATTACCAGGTACTTTCGTTTCTTGGTAATGATTCTAATGTTCATGAGAATATGATGCTGCCTAAATTGGATACATTTGTTTTGCTTACAAATGAAGGGCCTAGCTTGGAGAAGGATGAACATTGGAGCAAGAACAAGCATGGAGATGATGGCATGCGCAAGGGAAACAAGAACGGAGTTACAAGTGATGATTTCAGGACTTTGAAGCCACCATAATGGGTGCATGAAGCCTTGGACGAAATATACAAGACGCCACTTCATAAATTTTGTCCCGAGGCTATTTTAGGTGCTGCGTCACCTTATTATTGGGCCAGGCCCATGTAATTTCGAAATACATAAGTATAGGCTATTTTTAGAGTCCGTATGTGTGGGGAAACAAGAGATAGGGTTGATTTCGGACCCCTCCACCAAGGGCCACGAAATTCCCCCCTCTTCCTCCATATATACAGCCCTTAGGGCATCGTTTAGACTTTGGGATTTGTTTAGTTAAAAGTTAGCCATTGCAACTTCGTGTACTTTGTTTGTGTCCAACGACCAGACCAAGACCGCTTACGGATCCCCACCATTATCAATACTTCATATATATTCGCAATATTCAGATTGCTTTATAATATTCTTGCTCGTTCTTCGATTGCTTGCAGGAATAGACCTTCGTGGTCAGGTTGATTGTGCTTCAGCGTGGTCAATAACCTCTCGGAGTTGGTTTAGCGATTGCTAAGGCGCAACGTCGTGCACGTTTGTAGTCGGATCGTCAAAGTCATCTTCACCAAATCGATAGTTATCATCTCATCGAAAGATCGGGACCCTCGCCTCTATCATTAGCAGCAATAGAAACACACAAGAATATGATCCTACAGACTACGAACAAGTGGTGGTGGTGGGTGTCACAAATCCATCAAGCAAATCTCAAATTCTTACCAGTTCTTACCCAGCAGCAGGCGGTGATCGGCAACCGTTGTAGTCAAAAACTCTCAAAGCTTGGATAGAGCGATTACCAGGGAGAGTCAAACGCACGACGTAGATGTATGTGGAGCTGGGAAGGCTTATAATATGGTAGCAAAAAGGGTCAGCAATAATCAATTCAGAGATGCAAAGTTGAATAAACGCTCAACGACGGTACTGTGCTGGTCCTAGGCTAGACTGTGCTAGAGACGCGAGCCTAGAACACTAACAAAATCACGGCGCGGCACGTAAACAAGGGAAAAGCACACTCTGAATTTTTTTTTTCGCTCTTTTTTTTTGCGCTCTTTTTTTTTTGCGCTGCTTTTTTTTTTGCGAAAAATCACTATAATGGCGAGTGTCTCAAAACTCTTCCTAGCTCAAACTGACAGGATGGGCACGAAATTTTTTCAACCAATTTTTTTTTTTTCGGCTGCCCGGACCCAAAAACTGGAAACGGGTCAAAAAAAACTTCCTATAATGGCACCTGTCTCAAAACACTCAGAAACACCTAAAAATAGGATAGCCAGAAATTTTTTCGAAAAATGCGTTTTCGAAAAATTTTGGGCCTAAACGGAGCGTGGCTACCCGACTCTTTTTTTTTTTCCGAAACCTACTCCGGCAAGGAAACACGAATCGAAATCTAGATGGATCGCGAAAACAACCCTAATAAGCAAGGAACTCGGATTGGTGGTGGATATATGGTGGTGGTATATGGCAGCGGTGGTGGTAGCGGTGGTAGTATATGGATATGGATCGGTGGTGGTATATGGACACGGATTGGTGGTGGTATATGGATACGGATTCGGTGCGGTGGTGGTAGATGGCAGGGGCGATGATGATGGTGCGGCTGCGGCGTGACAACTTATGACCAGAACTCGAAACTCTACAAGACTAGACTCTAAGACCAGCAACTAGACACGACGATGCAACCGCAAATTCAACAAAGCAAAACCCTAAAAAGATTATGCAAGGCTCCGATTGGTTCGGATATGATGAACTAACCCTAATTTTTTTTGTGGCTTTTTCGTGGACTATAGGTATGAAGAACAGAGTCGATCTAAACTACGAAAAACTGTAAAATCTCACCGAGCAACCTGGAAATCTGATACCACTTGATAGATGCAAAGGTGTCCCGTCTTTCGATGAGATGGTGGGTTTCGCTTTGGTGGAAGTCGACTTTGACGATCCGACTACGAACGTGCGAGGACGTCGCGCCTTAGCAATCGCTAAACCAACTCCGAGAGGTTATTGACCACGCCGGAGCACGATCAACCTGACCACGAGGGTCTGTTTCCTGCGAGCAAACGAAGAACAAGCAAGAAACTGAGATTGCAATCTGGATATTGCGAATATAAGATGAAAGCTTTATTGATCAAGGTGGGGTTCTGTGACGCCTTTGTCTGGTCGTTGAACACAAACGAAGTACGCGAAGTTGCAGCTATGGCGAACTTTTAATCTAAACAAAACCCCAAAGTCTAAACGATGCCCTAAGGGTTGTATATATGGAGGAAGAGGGGGGGAATTTCGTGGCCCTTGGTGGAGGGGTCCGAAATCAACCCTATCTCTTGTTTCCCCACACATACGGACTCTAAAAATAGCCTATACTTATGTATTTCGAAATTACATGGGCCTGGCCCAATAATAAGGTGACGCAGCACCTAAAATAGCCTCGGGACGAAATTTATGAAGTGGCATCTTGTATATTTCGTCCAAGGCTTCATGCACCCATTATGGTGGCTTCAAAGTCCTGAAATCATCACTTGTAACTCCGTTCTTGTTTGCCTTGCGCATGCCATCATCTCCATGCTTGTTCTTGCTCCAATGTTCATCCTTCTCCAAGCTAGGCCCTTCATTTGTAAGCAAAACAAATGTATCCAATTTAGGCAGCATCATATTCTCATGAACATTAGAATCATTACCAAGAAACGAAAGTACCTGGTAATTTAGTTGGCGTGCACGAGCTCTAGTAATTGGTCCAGTATGTATAGCAGCAGGGGCTGTGGGTGTAACAATTGTATTGATGTCCTCATCACTTAGTAGTAGAATGCAATGAACGATTATAAGCAAATTCAATATGAGGCAAGCATTCCTCCCACATTTTCTTATTATTCTTCAAAACAGCCCTAAGCATAGTAGACAATGTTCTATTGACTACTTCAGTTTGTCCATCAGTTTGGGGGTGACAAGTAGTACTAAAAAGCAGTTTAGTCCCCAACTTAGCCCATAAACATCTCCAAAAGTGGCTAAGAAATTTAGTATCACGATCTGAAACAATAGTATTTGGCACACCATGCAAGCGAATAATTTCACGAAAGAACAAATCAGCAACATTAACAGCATCATCGCTTTTATGACATGGTATAAAGTGTGCCATTTTCGAGAATCTATCCACGACAACAAATATGCTATCCCTCCCCTTCTTTGTTCGAGGTAAACCTAAAACAAAGTCCATAGATATATCCTCCCAAGGAACACTAGGTACAGGCAAAAGCATATATAAACCATGAGGATTGAGTCGTGACTTAGCTTTTTGACATGTAGTGCAGCGAGCAATAAAACGCTCAACATCCCGTCTCATCTTTGGCTAAAAGAAATGTGTAGCAAGTTGATGAGGACATCAATACAATTGTTACACCCACAGCCCCTGCTGCTATACATACTGGACCAATTACTAGAGCTCGTGCACGCCAACTAAATTACCAGGTACTTTCGTTTCTTGGTAATGATTCTAATGTTCATGAGAATATGATGCTGCCTAAATTGGATACATTAGTTTTGCTTACAAATGAAGGGCCTAGCTTGGAGAAGGATGAACATTGGAGCAAGAACAAGCATGGAGATGATGGCATGCGCAAGGGGAACAAGAACGGAGTTACAAGTGATGATTTCAGGACTTTGAAGCCACCATAATGGGTGCATGAAGCCTTGGACGAAATATACAAGATGCCACTTCATAAATTTCGTCCCGAGGCTATTTTAGGTGTTGCGTCACCTTATTATTGGGCCAGGCCCATGTAATTTCGAAATACATAAGTATAGGCTATTTTTAGAGTCCGTATGTGTGGGGAAACAAGAGATAGGGTTGATTTCGGACCCCTCCACCAAGGGCCACGAAATTCCCCCCTCTTCCTCCATATATACAGCCCTTAGGGCATCGTTTAGACTTTGGGTTTTGTTTAGATTAAAAGTTCGCCATAGTTGCAACTTCGCGTACTTCGTTTGTGTTCAACGACCAGACAAAGGCGTCACAGAACCCCACCTTGATCAATAAAGCTTTCATCTTATATTCGCAATATCCAGATTGCAATCTTAGTTTCTTGCTTGTTCTTCGTTTGCTCGCAGGAAACAGACCCTCGTGGTCAGGTTGATCGTGCTCCGGCGTGGTCAATAACCTCTCGGAGTTGGTTTAGCGATTGCTAAGGCGCGACGTCCTCGCACGTTCGTAGTCGGATCGTCAAAGTCGACTTCCACCAAAGCGATATCCATCATCTCATCGAAAGATCAGGACCCTCGCCTCTATTAAGTGGTATCAGATTTCCAGGTTGCTCGGTGAGATTTTACAGTTTTTCGTAGTTTAGATCGAGTCTGTTCTTCATACCTACAGTCCACGAAAAAGCCAAAAAAAAATTAGGGTTAGTTCATCATATCCGAACCAATCTGAGCCTTTGCATAATCTTTTTAGGGTTTTGCTTTGTTGAATTTGCGGTTGCATCGTCGTGTCTAGTTGCTGGTCTTAGAGTCTAGTCTTTTAGAGTTTCGAGTTCTGGTCATAAGTTGTCACGCCGCCGCCGCACAATCATCATCACCCCTGCCATCTACCACCACCGCTTATCCGCCACCGCTTCGAATCCGTATCCATATACCACCACAGGTGTCATATACCACCACCGCTGCCATCTACCACCATATATCCACCACCAATCCGAGTTCTTGTCATATTAGGTTTGTTTTCGAGATCCATCTAGATTCCGATTCGTGTTTCCTTGCCGGAGTAGGTTTCGGAAAAAAAAAGAGTCGCGTAGCCACGCTCCGTTTAGGCCCAAAAATTTTCGAAAACGCATTTTTCGAAAAAATTTCTGGCTATCCTATTTTTAGGTGTTTCTGAGTGTTTTGAGACAGGTGCCATTATAGGAAGTTTTTTTTGACCCGATACCAGTTTTTGGGTCCGGGCAGTCAAAAAAAAATTAGTCAAAAAAATTTCGTGCCCATCCTGTCAGTTTGAGCTAAGAAGAGTTTTGAGACACTCGCCATTATAGTGATTTTTCGCAAAAAAAAAAGCAGCGCAAAAAAAAAGAGCGCAAAAAAAAGAGCGAAAAAAAATTCCAGAGTGTGCTTTTCCCTTGTTTACGTGCCGCGCCGTGATTTTGTTAGTGTTCTAGGCTCGCGTCTCTAGCACAGTCTAGCCTAGGATCAGCACAGTACCGTCGTTAAGCGTTTATTCAACTTTGCATCTCTGAATTGACTATTGCTGACCCTTTTTGCTACCATATTATAAGCCTTCCCAGCTCCACATACATCTACGTCGTGCGTTTGACTCTCCCTGGTAATCGCTCTATCCAAGCTTTGAGAGTTTTTGACTACAACGGTTGCCGATCACCGCCTGCTGCTGGGTAAGAACTGGTAAGAATTTGAGATTTGCTTGACGGATTTGTGACACCCACCACCACCACTTGTTCGTAGTCTGTAGGATCATATTCTTGTGTGTTTCTATTGCTACTAACCATGCCAGGATCACAAGCCGACGAGATTGACTGGGAGAATTTATCGAACAAGGAGCTTCATGATAAGTTTCAGCAAATGATGACTGAACAGGTGCAAGATGTGCTGAACAATTTTGAAGAGGCCATGGAGAAGATCACTGGCTTTGAGAAGACGTTCGAAACAAAGCTCGATAACAAGTTTAATGAATTGCTCGCGCGTCTTCCACCACCACCATCCGCTGCAGCTAACGCACCTCTCCAACAGCAACAACAACGACTACCTCCACGTCGCGAAGCAGACCTCCGCCGAGCAAGCCGTGTTCCTCTTGCGTTTGGCCAAACTGTTGGTGCTGCTGTTGATACTTCTGTGGCTCCTGCTGCTGATGCGGAGGAGGATGATTATGTGGGAGATTATGAGGATGAGGATGATCAAAATAATACAATTGTTACACCCACAGCCCCTGCTGCTATACATACTGGACCAATTACTAGAGCTCGTGCACGCCAACTAAATTACCAGGTACTTTCGTTTCTTGGTAATGATTCTAATGTTTATGAGAATATGATGCTGCCTAAATTGGATACATTTGTTTTGCTTACAAATGAAGGGCCTAGCTTGGAGAAGGATGAACATTGGAGCAAGAACAAGCATGGAGATGATGGCATGCGCAAGGGAAACAAGAACGGAGTTACAAGTGATGATTTCAGGACTTTGAAGCCACCATAATGGGTGCATGAAGCCTTGGACGAAATATACAAGATGCCACTTCATAAATTTCATCCCGAGGCTATTTTAGGTGCTGCGTCACCTTATTATTGGGCCAGGCCCATGTAATTTCGAAATACATAAGTATAGGCTATTTTTAGAGTCCGTATGTGTGGGGAAACAAGAGATAGGGTTGATTTCGGACCCCTCCACCAAGGGCCACGAAATTCCCCCCCTCTTCCTCCATATATACAGCCCTTAGGGCATCGTTTAGACTGTGGGTTTTGTTTAGATTAAAAGTTCGCCATAGCTGCAACTTCGCGTACTTCGTTTGTGTTCAACGACCAGACAAAGGCGTCACAGAACCCCACCTTGATCAATAAAGCTTTCATCTTATATTCGCAATATCCAGATTGCAATCTTAGTTTCTTGCTTGTTCTTCGTTTGCTCGCAGGAAACAGACCCTCGTGGTCAGGTTGATCGTGCTCCGGCGTGGTCAATAACCTCTCGGAGTTGGTTTAGCGATTGCTAAGGCGCGACGTCCTCGCACGTTCGTAGTCGGATCGTCAAAGTCGACTTCCACCAAAGCGAAATCCACCATCTCATCGAAAGACGGGACACCTTTGCCTCTATCAAGTAACAACATAGCCAAGAAAAGATACTCGGTCGGTGCAAAAGGTGCACTTCCCAAGGTTACCAAACAAACGTGCATCACGTAGAGCAATAAAAACAGCACGTAAATGTTCCAAATGTTCTTCCAAAGATCTGCTATAAATCAATATGTCATCAAAGTAAACTACCACAAATCGTCCAATGAAAGCACGTAAAACTTCGTTCATTAATCTCATGAAAGTACTAGGTGCATTAGTTAACCCAAAAGGCATGACTAACCACTCATATAATCCAAACTTAGTTTTAAATGCTGTTTTCCATTCATCTCCCAATTTCATACGAATTTGATGGTAGCCACTACGCAAATCAACTTTGGAGAATATTGTAGAGCCACTCAATTCATCAAGCATATCATCTAGCCTAGGAATAGGATGACGATAACGAATAGTAATATTATTAATGCCTCTACAATCAACACACATACGTGATGTACCATCCTTTTTCGGCACTAGAATAATAGGAACAGCACAAGGACTAAGGGATTGGCGTATATAACCTTTGTCGAGAAGCTCTTGTACTTGACGCATAATCTCCTTCGTCTCCTCTGGATTGGTACGGTATGGTGCACGGTTTGGCAGTGAAGCACCGGGAATTAAGTCAATCTGATGCTCAATCCCTCGAATAGGCGGTAATCCCGGTGGCACGTCTTGTGGAAAAACGTCAGCGAACTCCTGCAAAATGTTAGTGACAGCAGGAGGCAAAGAGGAAGGCACGTCCTCGAATGAAAATAATGCCTCTTTGCACACAAAAGCATAGCAAACAGATTTGCTGAAATCTAGCTCATCAATATCAGATTTGGTGGCAAATAAACATGCACTTTTCAATTTAATTTCAGAAGCAACACTAGATGGTTTATTATTAGGCTTCATTTGTTGCTCAAATTCTTTTGCCACAATCTGATTTTCACTCTTATTCTTCTCCTGTTGTGCTTTATTAGCTCTATTAATATCATCTTTCAAAATGGAATCAGGAGTCATAGGAAGCAAAGTAATATTTTTATCCTTATGAACAAGAGTATAGTGATTGTTTCTACCATGGTTGATGAGGACATCAATACAATTGTTACACCCACAGCCCCTGCTGCTATACATACTGGACCAATTACTAGAGCTCGTGCACGCCAACTAAATTACCAGGTACTTTCGTTTCTTGGTAATGATTCTAATGTTCATGAGAATATGATGCTGCCTAAATTGGATACATTTGTTTTGCTTACAAATGAAGGGCCTAGCTTGGAGAAGGATGAACATTGGAGCAAGAACAAGCATGGAGATGATGGCATGCGCAAGGGGAACAAGAACGGAGTTACAAGTGATGATTTCAGGACTTTGAAGCCACCATAATGGGTGCATGAAGCCTTGGACGAAATATACAAGATGCCACTTCATAAATTTCGTCCCGAGGCTATTTTAGGTGCTGCGTCACCTTATTATTGGGCCAGGCCCATGTAATTTCGAAATACATAAGTATAGGCTATTTTTAGAGTCCGTATGTGTGGGGAAACAAGAGATAGGGTTGATTTCGGACTCCTCCACCAAGGGCCACGAAATTCCCCCCTCTTCCTCCATATATACAGCCCTTAGGGCATCGTTTAGACTTGGGGGGTTTTGTTTAGATTAAAAGTTCGCCATAGCTGCAACTTCGCGTACTTCGTTTGTGTTCAACGACCAGACAAAGGCGTCACAGAACCCCACCTTGATCAATAAAGCTTTCATCTTATATTCGCAATATCCAGATTGCAATCTTAGTTTCTTGCTTGTTCTTCGTTTGCTCGCAGGAAACAGACCCTCGTGGTCAGGTTGATCGTGCTCCGGCGTGGTCAATAACCTCTCGGAGTTGGTTTAGCGATTGCTAAGGCGCGACGTCCTCGCACGTTCGTAGTCGGATCGTCAAAGTCGACTTCCACCAAAGCGAAATCCACCATCTCATCGAAAGACGGGACACCTTTGCCTCTATCACGGAGGGAGCTGCAACAACTTGGCTAGCATGGAGATGGTGGAGAAGCTTTCTCTCACCACAAGACCACATCCACATCCTTACTACATCCAATGGTTCAACAACAGCGGCAAGGTTAAGGTAACACGTACTGTTCGTGTGCATTTTAGTATCTCTACATATGCTGATTATGTTGATTGTGATGTGGTACCTATGCAAGCATGTTCCTTATTACTTGGTAGACCATGGCAATTTGATAAAAATTCTGTACACCATGGTAGAAACAATCACTATACTCTTGTTCATAAGGATAAAAATATTACTTTGCTTCCTATGACTCCTGATTCCATTTTGAAAGATGATATTAATAGAGCTAATAAAGGACAACAGGAGAAGAATAAGAGTGAAAATCAGATTGTGGCAAAAGAATTTGAGCAACAAATGAAGCCTAATAATAAACCATCTAGTGTTGCTTCTGAAATTAAATTGAAAAGTGCATGTTTATTTGCCACCAAATCTGATATTGATGAGCTAGATTTCAGCAAATCTGTTTGCTATGCTTTTGTGTGCAAAGAGGCATTATTTTCATTCGAGGACGTGCCTTCCTCTTTGCCTCCTGCTGTCACTAACATTTTGCAGGAGTTCGCTGACGTTTTTCCACAAGACGTGCCACCGGGATTACCGCCTATTCGAGGGATTGAGCATCAGATTGACTTAATTCCCGGTGCTTCACTGCCAAACCGTGCACCATACCGTACCAATCCAGAGGAGACGAAGGAGATTATGCGTCAAGTACAAGAGCTTCTCGACAAAGGTTATATACGCCAATCCCTTAGTCCTTGTGCTGTTCCTATTATTCTAGTGCCGAAAAAGGATGGTACATCACGTATGTGTGTTGATTGTAGAGGCATTAATAATATTACTATTCGTTATCGTCATCCTATTCCTAGGCTAGATGATATGCTTGATGAATTGAGTGGCTCTACAATATTCTCCAAAGTTGATTTGCGTAGTGGCTACCATCAAATTCGTATGAAATTGGGAGATGAATGGAAAACAGCATTTAAAACTAAGTTTGGATTATATGAGTGGTTAGTCATGCCTTTTGGGTTAACTAATGCACCTAGTACTTTCATGAGATTAATGAACGAAGTTTTACGTGCTTTCATTGGACGATTTGTGGTAGTTTACTTTGATGACATATTGATGTATAGCAGATCTTTGGAGGAACATTTGGAACATTTACTGATGAGGACATCAATACAATTGTTACACCCACAGCCCCTGCTGCTATACATACTGGACCAATTACTAGAGCTCGTGCACGCCAACTAAATTACCAGGTACTTTCGTTTCTTGGTAATGATTTTAATGTTCATGAGAATATGATGCTGCCTAAATTGGATACATTTGTTTTGCTTACAAATGAAGGGCCTAGCTTGGAGAAGGATGAACATTGGAGCAAGAACAAGCATGGAGATGATGGCATGCGCAAGGGGAACAAGAACGGAGTTACAAGTGATGATTTCAGGACTTTGAAGCCACCATAATGGGTGCATGAAGCCTTGGACGAAATATACAAGATGCCACTTCATAAATTTCGTCCCGAGGCTATTTTAGGTGCTGCGTCACCTTATTATTGGGCCAGGCCCATGTAATTTCGAAATACATAAGTATAGGCTATTTTTAGAGTCCGTA
>NW_021191524.1:0-2650 GCF_002162155.2 Triticum dicoccoides | reverse complement strand
GAACAGTAAGCATCTGTCATATGAAGGATGAGTTACCATTATCAACGTTTTCCTTAGTAGTCTACCGATGTTTAGGCTATCCTTTTTTTAGATACCTGAAGGGGTGTTAAAAAGACTCGACTTTTATCGGTCTAGGTTCTTCACGCAATGCAAGGAGAATAAGCAGAAGTACGCTAAATGAGACATTTTGTGTAGCCTAAGGATCAGGGGTGGGTAGGGCATTGCAAACCTAGAAATAAAAAACAAGTGCTTACTCAACAAATGGTTGTATAAACTCCTTAATGAGGAAGATATTTGGCAAGAGTTGTTGCATAAAAAATACCTAAACTCGAAAACATTATCCCAAGTAGATGCTAAGCCTACCCATTCACCATTTTGGAGCGGTTTGATGAAGGTCAAGTGATCCTCTTTTTATGAGAGGACCCTTTAAGGTTGTTGATGGCCAATCAACAAGTTTTTGGGAAGATACTTGGTTGGGTGACACTCTATTAGCTCTACAATACCTAATTCTATACAACATTCTGTTTAGAAAATAGGATTCAGTGGCTTCTTTTCTTAGGGCTAACCCTTTGAACATGCAATTCTGCAGGCCGCTAGCCCTTTGAACATGCAATTCTGCAGGGCTTTGCTGAGTGACAAATGGACTAAGTGGATCCATTTGGTCTCTAATTTGATGTCGATTAATCTAACTCAAAGGCCAAACTCATTCCAACCACTAATGATGTCTTTACTATGAAGTCTATGTATGTGGATATGATGGATTCTGAACCTATTTTTCACAGAAAACATATTGGAAAACAAAGGTTCCTTCGTGGATCGAAGTTTTCATGTGGTTCTAGCAAAGGAAGTAGTTTTTACCAAAGATAATCTTGCGAAGTGTAACTTGCATGGTAGCAAAGAAAATGTTGTTTTTGTGGTTAGGAGGAGAGACAATTCATCATTTATGTCTGTCATGTCCATTTAGTACATCGATCAGGAGCACGAGTCATGTTAATTACTTACAATTTAGCACCACCAACAAGTATTCCAAATTTGGTTTGGGAACTGGTCGAGTGGTATTCATCATAAGCTGAAGGGACAAATCCATGTGGGAGTTTGTGCAATTATCTGGGCAATATGAAATGTGGAATGACTGCATTTTTAACCGACCATCAGCTCTTAATTTCTTGCAGGTTATCTACCGGGCTACAACTTCAATCCATATATGGTCATCACTACAATATGTGGATGCGCAAGCGCATATGGCATCTGGGTGCTGCTGGCTGGAAAAGCTTATGCAAGGCTTATTCACACAGTTTGGCAGGCGAGCCACTTGTAGATTATGTGGATGAGCTATTAATCTCGAGTATGGCTGGTTCTGGTCATGTTTTCGTTTTATTTGCCTTATTTTCTGGCACTCTATGACTTGAACTTGCTTCAGGTTTAGTAAAATGGCTGTGTGCATCTTGTGATGCAGAGGCCGGGGTACTCCCATTTTCAAAAAAAAAAGATGTTTGTTAGGTAATTATAAATTTGAAACTTACATGTTTATTCTAATTTCCTTCTTGTCAAATAGAAGTGCAAGTTTGCTAATTTTCTTACTATTATTAAGGTTCTTATAATTTGAAAACAAGATATTAAATTTATGCCTAGATTCTAGGAGCTAAGAGAGATAAGTTGCAAGACATCCGCATTTGCTTCAGAAACTTACTATAAGCAGTACACATCTCGGTATCTTGAGGATCATGTGCATGGCGTTGATCACAAAATTAATCCATTTGACTGACCTATGATGCATATGTGTAAACTTTTATATAGTGCTCTCTATCAAAGTGAAATTAATTAATATCCATGTTTCCACTTTGTTGATATGTGTGCAACATGTCAACAAGGGTACCTTCCTACCTCCCGCTTGGCTGCAAATTTGACATGCACTCTCTCCCTAACCATGATCAAAATGACCTATATGTCTTTCTCTATACTCCTCTCTACTTACTCATGGCCTGCAAGAGTCTTACCCGTCTTCATTCTCCTAGACTTTCAGCTACCTTCGCCATCTCAGCATTGCTTGTAAGTTGATTGCAAGGCTTCCTTGCTCCTCCTTATCTCCCCACCACTTAATATTTTGCTTTTGCAAGCTCACTGGCCTAACCATTCGTGCTCGATGCCTCGATGGGAATGGGATGTATTGGGATATGAAAACGAAGACACATCATAGTGTGCTGATACCCTTCAATTAGCTTTACTATTTCTTTCTTGGATTTCTCATATAACTGATTAGATGGAATAAGCTGCCAATTTGCACTAGTAGAAAATGGCCCATTTATCCCGGTTTCAGAGGCCCTTTAGCCCCGGTTATAGATCCGGGACTAAGAGCATCTCCAGCCGCCCAGGACGCCGAAAAAGAGCCGTCTGGGGCCGAACCGGCATTTGGTTGTCGTGTGGGAGCGATTGCGTTCCCAGTCGTCGCCCCCAAGTGGCCGCAAAAATCGCGCAAACTCGGCGATCTGATACGAAACTCAGCGATTTTTCATTAAAATTTGTACAAAACCAGAGAAACACACGAACTACGCCTAGCCCTACTACGCCGCGGCCGCCGCCCGCCTTCTACATGCCGAGGAGCCTGTAGAAACGGGTGTAGTCGCCGCCGTCGTCGTCGTCATGGTCGCGC
>NW_021191523.1:0-1535 GCF_002162155.2 Triticum dicoccoides | reverse complement strand
GCAACGAGTCATTGGATGCATCTACGTACCTTGTAGATCGCGAGCGGAAGCGTTCAAAGAACGGTGATGATGTAGTCGTACTCGACGTGATCCAAATCACCGATGACCAGCGCCGAACGGACGGCACCTCCGCGTTCAACACACGTACGGAACAGCCACGTCTCCTCCTTCTTGATCCAGCAAGGGAGGGAGGAGAGGTTGAGGGAGATGGCACCAGCAGCAGCACGACGGCGTGGTGTTGATGGAGCTGCAGTACTCCGGCAGAGCTTCGCTAAGCACTATGGAGGAGGAGGAGGTGTTGGGGAGGGAGAAGGAGGCAACCAAAGGCCAAGGCGTTCAGGTATGAAGTCCCTCCTCTCCCCCACTATATATAGGAGGGCCAAGGGGGGGTGGCCGGCCCTAGGAGATCCAATCTCCTAGGGGGTGCGGCGGCCAAGGGGGGTTTCCCTCCCCCCCAAGGCACCTAGGAGGTGCCTTCCCCTCCTAGGACTCTTCCCCCCTTCAAACCCTAGGCGCATGGGCCTATGTGGGGCTGGTGCCCTTGGCCCATTAGGCCAAGGCGCACCCCCTACAGCCCATGTGGCCCCCCGGGACAGGTGGACCCACCCGGTGGACCCCCGGGACCCTTCCGGTGGTCCCGGTACAATACCGATAACCGCGAAACTTGTCCCGATGCCCGAAACAGGACTTCCCATATATAAATCTTTACCTCCGGACCATTTCGGAACTCCTCGTGACGTCCGGGATCTCATCCGGGACTCCGAACAACATTCGGGTTACTGCATATACATATCCCCACAACCCTAGCGTAACCGAACCTTAAGTGTGTAGACCCTACGGGTTCGGGAGACAAGCAGACATGACCGAGACGACTCTCCGGTCAATAACCAACAGCGGGATCTGGATACCCATGTTGGCTCCCACATGCTCCACGATGATCTCATCGGATGAACCACGATGTCAAGGATTCAATCAACCCCGTACGCTATTCCCTTTGTCTATCGATATGTTACTTGCCCGAGATTCGATCGTCGGTATCCCAATACCTCATTCAATCTCGTTACCGGCAAGTCACTTTACTCGTACCGTAATGCATGATCCCGTGACCAGACACTTGGTCACTCTGAGCTCATTATGATGATGCATTACCGAGTGGGCCCAGTGATACCTCTCCGTCATACGGAGTGACAAATCCCAGTCTTGATCCATGTCACCCAACAGACACTTTCGGAGATACCCGTAGTCTACCTTTATAGTCACCCAGTTACGTTGTGACGTTTGGCATACCCAAAGCACTCCTACGGTATCCGGGAGTTACACGATCTCATGGTCTAAGGAAAAGATACTTTGACATTCAAAAACTCTAGCAAACGAACTATACGATCTTGTGCTATGTTTAGGATTGGGTCTCGTCCATCACATCATTCTCCTAATGATGTGATCTCGTTATCAATGACATCCAGTGTCCATAGTCAGGAAACCATGACTATCTGTTGATCAACGAGCTAGTCAACTAGAGGCTCACTAGGGACATG
>NW_021191522.1:0-1185 GCF_002162155.2 Triticum dicoccoides | reverse complement strand
GATGCTTATGTGAAAAAGGTTTCATCCTGATAAGCTCGAACCCAAATCGGAGAAGTGCGTCTTCATACCCAAAGGAAATTGTTGGGTACACCTTCTATCACAGATCCGAAGGCAAGACATTCGTTGCTAAAATGGATCCTTTCCAGAGAAGGAGTTTCTCTCGAAAGAAGTGAGTGGGAGGAGAGTAGAACTTGATGAGGTAATTATACCTTCTCCCTTATTGGAAAGTAGTTCATCACAGAAATCAGTTCCAGTGATTCCTACACCAATAAGTGAGGAAGTTAATGATGATGATCATCAAACTTCAGATCAAGTTACTACCAAACCTCGTAGGTCTTCCAGAGTAAGATCCGCACCAGAGTGGTACGGTAATCATGTTCTGGAAGTCATGTTACTAGACCATGATGAACCTACGAACTATGAGGAAGCAATGATGAGCCCAGATTCCGCAAAGTGGCTAGAAGCCATGAAATCTGAGATGGGATCCATGTATGAGAACAAAGTATGGACTTTGGTTGACTTGCCCGATGATCGGCAAGCGATTGAGAATAAATGGATCTTTAAGAAGAAGACTGACGCTGATGGTAATGTTACTGTCTACAAAGCTCGACCTGTCGCAAAAGGTTTTCGGCAAGTTCAAGGAATTGACTACGATGAGACCTTCTCACCCGTAGCGATGCTTAAGTCCGTCCAAATCATGTTAGCAATTGCCGCATTTTATGATTATGAAATTTGGCAAATGGATGTCAAAACTGCATTCCTGAATGGATTCCTGGAAGAAGAGTTGTATATGATGCAACCAGAAGGTTTTGTCGATCCAAAGGGAGCTAACAAAGTGTGCAAGCTCCAGCGATCCATTTATGGACTAGTGCAAGCCTCTCGGAGTTGGAATAAACGTTTTGATAGTGTGATCAAAGCATTTGGTTTTATACAGACTTTTGGAGAAGCCTGTATTTACAAGAAAGTGAGTGGGAGCTCTGTAGCATTTCTGATATTATATGTGGATGACATATTACTGATTGGAAATGATATAGAATTTCTGGATAGCATAAAGGGATACTTGAATAAAAGTTTTTCAAAGAAAGACCTTGGTGAAGCTGCTTACATATTGAGCATCAAGATCTATTGAGATAGATCAAGACGCTTGATAAGATTTTCAATGAGTACATACCTTGGCAAGATTTT
>NW_021191521.1:0-549 GCF_002162155.2 Triticum dicoccoides | reverse complement strand
GTTACGGCAAAAACCGGATGCACTTCATGTACAAACTGGACAATCTTTTAGGAAGTATCAGGGTTTCGGACGAAAACTCATCTGTTAAACCGGTTATTCAATATTTTAATAACTGAGTACAACTCCGGGCTTTTTTTTGCGTTCATATGCACAATTCAAATCCACGTCATCAACTTTCAATCCTTTATGACATAATTTGCTATTTACGATGCATTTACTGATTTGTTTTCAGAGCTAAATCACCGTGAAAGTGAAAAGCAGTACAAAATGAACTCTGAAAAGGTTGAAACTTGGCAAGGTAGCATCATTTCACCCGCATAGCATGTGCAAAAAAGTAGAGAGGGTTACGGCAATAACTGGATGCACTTTGTGTACAAACTGGACAATCTCTTAGGAAGTATCAGGGTTTCGGACGAAAAATCATCTGTTACACCGGTTATTCAATATTTTAATAACTTAGTACAACTCCGGCCTTTTGTTACGTTCAGATGCACAATTCGAATCCACGTCATCAACTTTCAACCCTTTCTGACATAATTTGCTATTTTC
>NW_021191520.1:0-682 GCF_002162155.2 Triticum dicoccoides | reverse complement strand
GGGCGCGCGCCCACGTGGCGGCGCGGGATTCGCTGCGGCGGCGGGGCGGACAACGTCCGGCGCGGGCGGACACGTCCGGCCCGGCGCGGGAAAGATGGATCTTTTTTTTTAGGGTTTGAACGGGGGAAGAGGAGATCCGAATGGAGGGGGTATAAATAGGCATAAGTGGAGCTAGGAGAGTCCAAATGAGGTGCGGTTTTCGCCCACACGATCGTGATCGAACGCTCTAGGACATGGAGCAGAGTTTGGTGGGTTTGGGGCCAAATTTGGGGGTGTTGGGCTGCAACACACACGAGGCCTTTTCGGTCCCTCGGTTAACCGTTGGAGTATCAAACGAAGTCCAAATGATACGAAACTTGACAGGCGGTCTACCGGTAGTAAACCAAGGCCGCATGACAAGTCTCAGTCCAGTCCGGAAATGTTTGAACCCCACACATGAAAGAAAGCTGGAAATGGCCACCGGAGGAGAACGAAGCGCCGGAATGCAAAACGGACAACGGAGAAAATGCTCAAATGCATGAGATGAACATGTATGCAAATGCAATGCACGAGATGACATGGTAAGAGATGCACGAAAAAATAAAAACAACACACGGAGACAAAGACCCGAACCCGAGAAATAAATATAACTTAGCGTCGGAGACGGCAAGAGTTGGATACAAATATGGAAAGTTACATCCGG
>NW_021191519.1:0-940 GCF_002162155.2 Triticum dicoccoides | reverse complement strand
GTCGGGTCTACACGGAGGGGATCTTGCTGTGGGTATGGCCCGGTTGTTGCTCCAAAGTGTTCCTATGGGCTGACCTAACACAACCGGGTGGGGAGGTCCGCCGGTCAAAGCCCGTCCGTGGAAAGTCAAAGGGCTAGATCCCGTGGTCAAACGCTACAACGTTAGGCGGGACGGGGGTCCTGGGGGGGTAGCAATGCCACTGGAGCATCACACCGGGCCCTCATACATGCGGGGTGGTGTGGTGGCATGTCCGAAGAGGCGGCACGCGTCTCCGGGGCATGCCCCCCCCCCCTCACGGACGGCGATGACACGGTAGTAGACGTTCTGCGGTAACGATGCGGCGTGAATATTGTTAAATACTCGGAGCGCGATAAAATCATGAGTTTTTTTGCACGACGTGGGCACATGTGCTATAGGAACGATGGTGTTTTTTCATATTTTTTGGTGATGGAGAAGTATCTGAAAAATTCCCTCTACGCGGATTGCCCTTCGCGCGTCTACGGCTGTGGCCGGTGGCCTACGGGGGCTAGCATGCCGCCAAATCTTGCGTAGGCGGCCTCTCACAAGTCTGGAAGTGTTGTGACGGCTGCAAACGCCCGGCACGCGTGTCCGGGGTGTGCCCCCCCCCCTCGCGGACGGTGCCGCCGCCGGCACCTGGAGGGGGGAAATAGACGCGTCTGGTCTACACGGAGGGGATCTTGCTGTGGGTCTGGCTCGGTTGTTGCTCCAAAGTGTTCCTATGGGCTGACCTAACACAACTGGGCGGGGAGGTCTGCTGGTCAAAGCCCGTCCGTGCAAAGTTAAAGGGCTAGATCCCGTGGTCAAACGCTACAGGGTTAGGCGGGACGGGGGCTCTAGGGGGTAGCAATGTCACCGGAGCGTCGCACCGGGCCCTCATACATGCGTGGTGGTGTGGTGGCATGTCCGAAGAGGCGGCACG
>NW_021191518.1:0-1203 GCF_002162155.2 Triticum dicoccoides | reverse complement strand
TAGCAGGCATAGCAAGGTAGGAACAACACATTCATATGGCTCAATCAACTCCTACACATGCTAGTGAGTTTCATCTAGTTACTGTGGCAATGACAGGTCATGCAGAGGAAATGGGTTCAACTACCGTAGCACACAGCAGTTTGAATCGCGTTGTCTTAATGCAGTAAAAGAGAGCAGGAGCGAGAACATGGGATTGTATCGATATGATCAAATGGTTGGTTGCTTGCCTGATGGTTCGATGCACTGATACGGTTCTTCGTTAGGGTAATCACGGTATTCCTCGGAGACAGAACCTGCCGCAGAGAGCACCGATACACAAACATTACCAAACAGTATGCAACAATATGATGCATGCATGAGACATGGCAAAATGAGTGTATTGGGCTAATGCAACTAAAACCAGAAGGGTTTGAACAAATTTGAATCAAGGATTCAAATTTCAAATTCAAATATGGCCTTTTAAAGTGCTTTTCCTTGTTCTGCTTAAAATATCAATTTAACTTGTTTGATCATGCATGAAAATAGTACAGATGGATAGATTGGATTTTTCTGATCATTTTTCATATATAATTTGTCCAATTTGGAGTTACAGAATAAAAGTTATGAATTTTTGAAGTTTAAATAATATTCTGGAATTTCCTGATTTAAATTAAATCCAGAAATTATAGTTATTGCGCCAGCATGACGTCAGCATGACGTCAGTGGTCAACTGCGGCTGGCTAGAGTCAAACCTGACGTGTGGGGCCCACACGTCAGTGACAGGGGGGTTAAACAGGGTTAAATTAATTCTAATTACTAATTAGTGACGCTGGGGCCCACTGGTCAGTGTCAGGGGTTAACTAACAGTGGTTAGCGCTAATCTAACCATCTGACCGACAGGGCCCACGCGTCAGTGACCCTGGGGGGTCAAACCTCAGGTCGGACAGGTCAAACCCCACCGGCGACATGACGCCGGCGAGGCCCGAGACGGCGGCGAAAGTGCTTTTTGCCATTCCGGCAACCAAATGGACGGCGGAAGGCATCTACGTGTTGCTGAGGTTGAGCCGCGACTATTGGTGGTGGTGGTTGGGCTCGGGGTGGCCGGAGTTGACGGCGGCGAGCTCGGCTGCGGCGGCCGGAGTTCGGGTGCGGTCGGAATCGACGTTGCAGGGGGCTTGGGGAGGCGTTAGTGCGCGCTACGTGCTCCTAGTGAGGTATGGAGCA
>NW_021191517.1:0-732 GCF_002162155.2 Triticum dicoccoides | reverse complement strand
TCGATCGCACCCGCACCCTCCCCCGCTAGCTCCACCCATCGCAACCCTCCCCCGCTCCACCGCCGGAGCACCCGGCCCCCCGCACCCGCACTTTTTGAACATATTTTTTAATTTTTTTTACTATTTTTATAAAAAATATTACTGTTATAATTTAAACAAGTTTGAACATATTTAAACACAAATAAATATAAAAAACAGCATTTAAAATGCATAAAAAATATTACTGTTATGATTTAAACAAGTTTGAACATATTTAAACACAAATAAATATAAAAAAACACCATTTAAAATGCATAAAAAAATATTGGGGATCCTGGGAATCGAACCCAGGACCTCCTGGTGTGTGTGCTGCGTGCTGACCAGTCGGGCTAGTGCATGGGTTCTGTTGTAGATAGGGTTGGGCTGTAGATATGGCTACTAGGCTAGGTTAAAACAAAATTCTAATGGCGCACCGAGGGGTGGTGCGCCATTAGAACAGTCGTACTTATGGCGCACCTGCGTGTGGTGCGCCATTAGAAAGCTTCCCTCCACCTATTCCCCTCTGGCCTCTCTCCCTCCCTCGCCAGATCCCCCCCCACTCGACCTAACTTTGCCCCCGCGCCGTCGCCCCCCGACGCCCAGCCGCTGCCGGAGCTTCAACACCGGCGTCTTCCTCAGTCCGGGCACGGGGTGCAGGATGACGACCGCGGTCGCCGGCCTTCCCACGGCCAACTGAGGCATCCCTTCGACGAC
>NW_021191516.1:0-1533 GCF_002162155.2 Triticum dicoccoides | reverse complement strand
AAACTGCTTCTTTTATTCCATCGTCATACACACCATACAGGGTTTAGTACAAGACCAAACAAAGTACTATTACGGTGAAAAGAGGATTACATCTCATCGGAGACATTCCAAGCTCCTATACATTATTTTTCTACATCTCCGGAAAGAGTACAACTAGGTCATATCCCACGAGTCACGCAGGACGATAGACGACACAGCTAGTGCAAACTAGTGATACTACCACTAACTCAGACCGATCCGTAGTAGTCCTCGTAAAAGTCACCTCCATAGCCTGGAAGTTCAACATGATCATCCGGAAACAGACGGTCTCGCGGAGCTTGTGGACCATAGGGGCTAGGATGAGGCCTTGGACCAACAAACGGTGGCCTGCGGGGACCGCGCGGTGGGGTGATGCCTCCTACATCACGCCAAACCATCACGTCTGGCAGAGCAGATCTCACAGGATAGAGATCGCGCATATATGAATATCCAGCTTGCACCGCCGGTGCGAACCAAGTCAAAGTGGCCCAGTGGTCAGCACGGGTGTTGAAGAGCTCTAGCCTTAAGGCCCGATTTTCACGGTCCTTATCCTCGAGCATCTCAGCAGTGGTGCGAGTCCGTGAATCCTCCTGAGTGGGGTCAGCATAGATAGCCTGGAGATACCCTTGTGCTCCCGGAAGTGATCCTGGCATATACCGGAAATCAGAGTCCCGAAATAGACCAGATCTGACTCGCATAATGGTCATCATAGAGTAGGCGGCGTCCTGCACAGCCATCTCAATAGTAACCCCGAGACCATAGGAGCAGTGAAGAGGCTCGGTGGATCCAGGATAAGATGGAAATATCCTGACAGTGCAGAGATACTGGCTTTGATTAAAGTCTCGAAATTGCTCTTCGACCGTGTACTCAAGATACCAGCGGTATCCAGCCTCAGTCATTACCCTGACCAACTTGGCAGTATGGCCGGGTACATCTAGGCATCGAGTCAGGCGAACCACTTGATTAAGGTCGCGAGTGGCCATCTGAAAGCACAATCATAATGCAAGGGCATTAGAATTCTAGCGAAATTTCGGCAGCATAACAGCTGTAAATGCTCAAGAAGGATTTTGAGACATTTGACAAAGGATTTCATACACACTCAACATCATCATATCAAAGTTCTGAATCCATTCTAGCAACATAATATGGTAGTAGAACTGAACTAGGCTTGTATCCATCAAGCTTATAAGGTACTACTGATTAGTAACTCGTGATCCTGATAGAGAGAACAGATCCTAATTCCTTAACCCCCGGTGGAAGAATGGACTGACTCAGATCAGAAAGTCATAAGGTATAAGGAGTAAAAAGAGCCTTACGTTCCAACCCACAAACAATTCCCCTACATATAACTAAAGAATTTCTAGACTCAACATCGACCAGTTTGGCTTGGAGAACCTACAGGCAGTCCGGCTCTGATGCCAACGCTGTCAGGACCCCGACTCGATGTCACATCGATCTAGCTGGTAACACCTCATATCACTTTGCGGCCTCACGCACGGTATCCCCACGGGTGTC
>NW_021191515.1:0-1122 GCF_002162155.2 Triticum dicoccoides | reverse complement strand
GAAACTCCGGCCGGATCTCCTCATGGATGGAACCCGAATAGGCGATAAACCTGGACTAGAGACTTGAGTGTTTAGGTAGGTCGTGGTCTACACCCACGTCGGCTTTCGCTTGAAGTCTGCCGAGCACATGTCGTGTGCAGACGCTAAGTGGTGGAAACATGTATGAAGAAGTACACCCCTGCAGGGTTAACATCATCTATTCGAATAGCCGTGTCCGCGGTAAAGGACTTCTGGGTTGCTTATATCAGTTCATAGACAAGTGAAAGTGGATACCCTAAAATACGCAAGATAAGCGTGAGTGCTATGGATGGCGTTCTCGTAGGGAGACGGGAGCGGATCCATAGTGGTGTATTGATATGGTGAATATGTGGACTCGTGTGCGCCACCTCAAAAGAGTTACTTGTAGTCGTAGTTCAGGTTAGCCACCGAGTCAAAGCTGGCTTGCTGCAGTTAAACCCCACCATCCCTTTGTTGATAACGATGCATATGTAGATAGTTCTGATGTAAGTCTTGCTGGGTACATTTGTACTCACGTTTGCCTATTTTATGTTTTTGCAGAGAGACTTCAGTCTCACTAGTAGTTCCACGTGGACTTCGACGTTTAGCTTGTTACCTCAGCTACGATCTTGTGCCTCGGCAGGATCTGGTAGATAGTCAGGCTTCTCAACCTTTTTCATTTATAGATGTCTGTACTCAGACATGATAGCTTCCGCTTGTGCTTTGATTTGTATGCTCTGATTGTTGGGTCATGAGACCCATGTTTGTAATATCTCGCTCCTCGGAGCCTATTGATAAATTACTTGAGTCGTAGAGTCATGTTGTGATGCCATGTTGTATTTGCACATATCAAGCATATTGTGTGTATGTTATTGAAATGCTTGGTATGTGTGGGATCTGACCATCTAGTTGTTTATCTTTAGTAGCCTCTCTTACGGGGAAATGTCTCCTAGTGTTTCCACCGAGCCATGGTAGCTTGCTACTGCTCCGGAACACTTAGGCTGGCCGGCATGTGTCCTTCTTCGTTCCTGTGTCTGTCCCTTCGGGGAAATGTCACGCGATGAATACCGGAGTCCTGTTAGCCCGCTACAGCCCGGTTCACCGGAGTCCTGCTAGCCCAGTGCT
>NW_021191514.1:0-1398 GCF_002162155.2 Triticum dicoccoides | reverse complement strand
ATTTATTTACAAAGAAACTAATTAACAATGCTCAAGTAAAACAGTGATGAAATCTAGCTTCTTTATGCATTAGCTGAGATAATCAATGCTTAAAATCATTGTCACAATCACATAGGTAGATCATTAAATTAAAACAAAAAATCAATGCTCAAAGAACAAAAGCAGCAAAGCATTTACTCAAGATTTTAAGACCTTATTTGCCTAGTGCATAACTCGTGCTCAGCGCAAATCAATCTTTATGTTATTATCACAATCATCTGCATAGGAAATTCAATTCCAAGGTGCAGCAACGAAATAGTATAAGCACAATAACCAATCATAGCCGGATTATTAGCAGAACAATTTATATAGATCAAAAAATGACCTCTAAAGTGCTCAACACATGTAACCTAGCAAGTTAGGTAACACATATATTGAATCTGGATAGGCATTTCATCGATTAAACAAAAAAAGAAACCCTGTCCTTCCCTGAAAATAGAAAAAAGGACAGACCAGACAAAACATAGGATTTTACAATAATAATAAAGGAGATAGATTAATAACATCTTCTTCATCGACGTCGACGGCGACCACAGGCTCGGGCACAAGAGGAACGAGCGGCAGAGGAACCAGCTGCGGCAGAGGAGCCACCTGCTCCGGCTGCGGCAGAGGAGCCACCTGCTCCAGCTGATGAGCCACCTGCTGCGACCGAAGAACCTGGACGGCAGCACGGACGTCAAGCCCACCCATGCTAGATTATTAGCACACAATAACTTATATAGATCAAAAAATGACATATAGATGGCTCAACAAATGTAACCTAGCTAGACAACAACCAATCCAGGATTTCACACTAGGGTGTTCAAAAATTTATATCGTAAACACAAAACCCACAAATAATTTTGATACAGAGGGAGTAATATCTGAAATGTTCATGTGAAAATAATTTCTATTCCATCATAATGATAGTACTGACATGAATGACAGAAAATGAGGATTATTTACTACATGACCATAGAATGAAATCAATGGTAATTGGGCTCCAAGAAGCAAGCAGTTTTATACAAATTGGCATGAAGTTTAGTGAACAAACTACACCACTTTTAGTCCTTTTACCTTGCATACACCTTCCTTAACTTTTTGCCAAAAAATTGGTGTGTACATATGTACACCCATGCACCCATGTGGACCTACCCAGGAACCTAGATCTATAGAATCTAGGCAGGAAAACAGAAACCCTAGTCTTCCCCAAAAAAGGAGTAAAGCACTGACTAGATAAAACTTTGGATTTGGCCCAATAAGGAAGATAAATGACCGACCTCTTCTCCGTCATTGTTGCCGCCGACCACGGGCTCGGGCGGAGGAGTCAGCAGCCACAACGGAAGAGTCACCTGTACCGGCGGAGGAGTCACCAGCTCC
>NW_021191513.1:0-980 GCF_002162155.2 Triticum dicoccoides | reverse complement strand
CGAAATCAACCCTATCTCTTGTTTCCCCACACATACGGACTCTAAAAATAGCCTATACTTATGTATTTCGAAATTACATGGGCCTGGCCCAATAATAAGGTGACGCAGCACCTAAAATAGCCTCGGGACGAAATTTATGAAGTGGCATCTTGTATATTTCGTCCAAGGCTTCATGCACACATTATGGTGGCTTCAAAGTCCTGAAATCATCACTTGTAACTCCGTTCTTGTTCCCCTTGCGCATGCCATCATCTCCATGCTTGTTCTTGCTCCAATGTTCATCCTTCTCCAAGCTAGGCCCTTCATTTGTAAGCAAAACAAATGTATCCAATTTAGGCAGCATCATATTCTCATGAACATTAGAATCATTACCAAGAAACGAAAGTACCTGATAATTTAGTTGGCGTGCACGAGCTCTAGTAATTGGTCCAGTATGTATAGCAGCAGGGGCTGTGGGTGTAACAATTGTATTGATGTCCTCATCAGTGGTAGTAATTGTACTTCAATGATCTTTGGAAGAACATTTGGAACATTTACGTGCTGTTTTTATTGCTCTACGTGATGCACGTTTGTTTGGTAACCTTGGGAAGTGCACCTTTTGCACCGACCGAGTATCTTTTCTTGGCTATGTTGTTACTCCACAGGGAATTGAAGTTGATAAAGCCAAGATTGAAGCTATTGAGAGTTGGCCGCAGCCCAAAACGGTCACACACGTGAGGAGTTTTCTTGGCCTCGCTGGATTCTATAGGCGTTTTGTGAGAGATTTCAGCACCATTGCTGCACCTCTCAATGAGCTTACAAAGAAAGATGTGCCTTTTCTTTGGGGTACCGCACAGGAAGAAGCCTTCTCCGTATTGAAAGATAAGTTGACACATGCTCCTTTACTCCAACTTCCTGATTTTAATAAGACTTTTGAGCTTGAATGTGATGCTAGTGGAATTGGATTAGGAGGTGTGTTATTACAAGATGGCAAACCCGTT
>NW_021191512.1:0-1302 GCF_002162155.2 Triticum dicoccoides | reverse complement strand
CCATCTGATGAGGACATCAATACAATTGTTACACCCACAGCCCCTGCTGCTATACATACTGGACCAATTACTAGAGCTCGTGCACGCCAACTAAATTACCAGGTACTTTCGTTTCTTGGTAATGATTCTAATGTTCATGAGAATATGATGCTGCCTAAATTGGATACATTTGTTTTGCTTACAAATGAAGGGCCTAGCTTGGAGAAGGATGAACATTGGAGCAAGAACAAGCATGGAGATGATGGCATGCGCAAGGGGAACAAGAACGGAGTTACAAGTGATGATTTCAGGACTTTGAAGCCACCATAATGGGTGCATGAAGCCTTGGACGAAATATACAAGATGCCACTTCATAAATTTCGTCCCGAGGCTATTTTAGGTGCTGCGTCACCTTATTATTGGGCCAGGCCCATGTAATTTCGAAATACATAAGTATAGGCTATTTTAGAGTACGTATGTGTGGGGAAACAAGAGATAGGGTTGATTTCGGACCCCTCCACCAAGGGCCACGAAATTCCCCCCCTCTTCCTCCATATATACAGCCCTTAGGGCATCGTTTAGACTTCGGGTTTTGTTTAGATTAAAAGTTCGCCATCCTATTCCTAGGCTCGATGATATGCTTGATGAATTGAGTGGCTCTACAATATTCTCCAAAGTTGATTTGCGTAGTGGATACCATCAAATTCGTATGAAATTGGGAGATGAATGGAAAACAGCATTTAAAACTAAGTTTGGATTATATGAGTGGTTAGTCATGCCTTTTGGGTTAACTAATGCACCTAGTACTTTCATGAGATTAATGAACGAAGTTTTACGTGCTTTCATTGGACGATTTGTGGTAGTTTACTTTGATGACATATTGATTTATAGCCGATCTTTGGAAGAACATTTGGAACATTTACGTGCTGTTTTTATTGCTCTACGTGATGCACGTTTGTTTGGTAACCTTGGGAAGTGCACCTTTTGCACCGACCGAGTATCTTTTCTTGGCTATGTTGTTACTCCACAGGGAATTGAAGTTGATAAAGCCAAGATTGAAGCTATTGAGAGTTGGCCGCAGCCCAAAACGGTCACACAAGTGAGGAGTTTTCTTGGCCTCGCTGGATTCTATAGGCGTTTTGTGAGAGATTTCAGCACCATTGCTGCACCTCTCAATGAGCTTACAAAGAAAGATGTGCCTTTTCTTTGGGGTACCGCACAGGAAGAAGCCTTCTCGGTATTGAAAGATAAGTTGACACATGCTCCTTTACTCCAACTTCCTGATTTTAATAAGACTTTTGAGCTTGAATGTGATGCTAGTGG
>NW_021191511.1:0-1109 GCF_002162155.2 Triticum dicoccoides | reverse complement strand
CTCTCTCGTCTTGTGAAGCAGAATATGTGGCAGCATGCACAGCAACATGTCAGGGTGTGTGGCTCAACAGTCTGCTCGCAGACATGAAGGGAGTGACACCGGAGAGCTTCAAACTGATGGTGGACAATAAATCAGCGATTGAGCTAAGCAAAAACCCTGTTCACCATGACCGCAGCAAACACATTGACATCAAGTTTCACTATGTCCGTGACTGCATGGAAGCCGGAAAAGTGCAAATTGATCATGTGGGCACCAAGGACCAACTAGCTGATCTTCTGACGAAGGCGTTGGGCAGGGTGCAGTTCATCGAGCTATGGCAGCGTTTGGGAGTAGCTAGGATTGGGAATGGACAAAGAGATTAAGGGGGTGAAATGTTAGCTTCCTGTAATCTCTGTTGTCACGATGATTAGTTTTGTTTTCTATTAATAATGTATGGCCGCATGTGGCGCGTGCAAGTAGCTAGGACGGGCGTGCTGCACTCTGCACATGATCCCGCGTTTTACCTGCGATCCGCAAAAGCTGTGAGACGAGGCCGTGGGATGACGCGGCAGAATCGGATCATAGCCGGCGGATCGGGAGGTAGCTAGCTAGTAGTCAACTGCTGTAACAAGAGATATAGCAGAGAGTAATAACAGAAAACGTTGCAGCTTTTTAGTGCGGCACAAAACCACTGTCTTCTTTCTCTGTCTCTCTCTGAACTTCTTCATATTTGCGGCTACTGTAGCAATTCCGGCAATGACATTTTTGACAGATTCAGAAGACGAGGTACAGTACGAGGGCGGGATCATCTACAGGTTTGTCATACCCAGCATAGCTACAACGTGTGAGAGTAATTCTAATTTTTTTGACAGATTCAGAAGAAGAGGTACAGTACGGGGGTGGGATCATCTACAGGTTTGGAAAGAGTGAAATCAATTACTTTTTTGTCAACATACATGTTTTCAACTAATTTTCCGTTAACCTCGTGGATGGACAATGCCGTGACACCCACAGGCCAGCTTGCGAAGGCACCTTTCTGGACACCTTGCATGGACGGCGGCGGGACTCGAATGAACGTTTCTGTCAATCATCAGGGTCCACGACGAGGCATATCGTTCCATCCGTCCTCC
>NW_021191510.1:0-1115 GCF_002162155.2 Triticum dicoccoides | reverse complement strand
CTCTCTCGTCTTGTGAAGCAGAATATGTGGCAGCATGCACAGCAACATGTCAGGGTGTGTGGCTCAACAGTCTGCTCGCAGACATGAAGGGAGTGACACCGGAGAGCTTCAAACTGATGGTGGACAATAAATCAGCGATTGAGCTAAGCAAAAACCCTGTTCACCATGACCGCAGCAAACACATTGACATCAAGTTTCACTATGTCCGTGACTGCATGGAAGCCGGAAAAGTGCAAATTGATCATGTGGGCACCAAGGACCAACTAGCTGATCTTCTGACGAAGGCGTTGGGCAGGGTGCAGTTCATCGAGCTATGGCAGCGTTTGGGAGTAGCTAGGATTGGGAATGGACAAAGAGATTAAGGGGGTGAAATGTTAGCTTCCTGTAATCTCTGTTGTCACGATGATTAGTTTTGTTTTCTATTAATAATGTATGGCCGCATGTGGCGCGTGCAAGTAGCTAGGACGGGCGTGCTGCACTCTGCACATGATCCCACGTTTTACCTGTTCTCCCGATCCGCAAAAGCTGTGAGACGAGGCCGTGGGATGACGCGGCAGAATCGGATCATAGCCGGCGGATCGGGAGGTAGCTAGCTAGTAGTCAACTGCTGTAACAAGAGATATAGCAGAGAGTAATAACAGAAAACGTTGCAGCTTTTTAGTGCGGCACAAAACCACTGTCTTCTTTCTCTGTCTCTCTCTGAACTTCTTCATATTTGCGGCTACTGTAGCAATTCCGGCAATGACATTTTTGACAGATTCAGAAGACGAGGTACAGTACGAGGGCGGGATCATCTACAGGTTTGTCATACCCAGCATAGCTACAACGTGTGAGAGTAATTCTAATTTTTTTGACAGATTCAGAAGAAGAGGTACAGTACGGGGGTGGGATCATCTACAGGTTTGGAAAGAGTGAAATCAATTACTTTTTTGTCAACATACATGTTTTCAACTAATTTTCCGTTAACCTCGTGGATGGACAATGCCGTGACACCCACAGGCCAGCTTGCGAAGGCACCTTTCTGGACACCTTGCATGGACGGCGGCGGGACTCGAATGAACGTTTCTGTCAATCATCAGGGTCCACGACGAGGCATATCGTTCCATCCGTCCTCC
>NW_021191509.1:0-1389 GCF_002162155.2 Triticum dicoccoides | reverse complement strand
CCCCCCCCCTTGATCACCAGATATCGCCTATTCTACTCTATACTGCTTGCATTAGAGTAGCGTAGCATGTTACTGCTTTCGTTAATCCTATTCTGATGCATAGCCTGACATTGTCGCTACATCTGTTGATACCTTACCTGCAATCCTATATGCTTAGTATAGGATGCTAGTTTATCATCATTGGCCCTACATTCTTGTCAGTCTGCCTTGCTATACTATCGGGCCGTGATCACTTGGGAGGTGATCACGGGTATATACTATATATGCGTACATACTATACAGATGGTGACTAAAGTCGGGTCAGCTCATTGAGTACCCGCAAGTGATTCTGACGAGGGGGCTGAAAGGACAGGTGGCTCCATCCCGGTAGAGGTGGGCCTGGGTTCCCGACGGCCCTCGACTGTTACCTTGTGGCGGAGCGACAGGGCAGGTTGAGACCACCTAGGAGACAGGTGGGCCTGGCCCTGTTCGGCGTTCGCGGATTTTTAACACGCTTAACGAGATCTTGGTATTTGATCTGAGTCGGCTACGAGCCTATACGCACTAACCATCTACGTGGGAGTAGTTATGGGTATCCCGACGTCGTGGTATCAGCCGAAGCACTTCAGACGTCAGCGACGGAGCGGCGCGCGCCGAATTGGACTGGAACGCCACTAGGCTAGGTCTGCTTTCGGCCGCCCACGCAACGTGCAGGTGTGCTCAGGGCGATGGGCCCAGACCCCTGCGCGCTTAGGTTTAGACCGGCGTGCTGGCCTCTCTGTTGTGCCTAGGTGGGGCTGCGACGTGTTGATCTTCCGCGGTCGGGCATGACCCAGGAAAGTGTGTCCGGCCAAATGGGATCAAGCGTGTTGGGTTATGTGGTGCACCCCTGCAGGGAAGTTAATCTATTCGAATAGCCGTGATCTTCGGTAACAGGACGACTTGGAGTTGTACCTTGACCTTATGACAACTAGAACCGGATACTTAATAAAACACACCCTTCCAAGTTCCACAGACAACCCGGTGATCACTTTTCCGCAGGGCGACGAGGAGAGGATCGCCGGGTAGGATTATGCTATGAGATGCTACTTGGAGATGCTACTTGGAGGACTACAATCTACTCTCTTCTATATGCTGCAAGACGGAGGCTACCAGAAGCGTAGTCTTCGACAGGATTAGCTATCCCCCTCTTATTCTGGCATTCTGCAGTTCAGTCCACCGATATGGCCTCCTTACACATATACCCATGCATATGTAGTGTAGCTCCTTGCTTGCGAGTACTTTGGATGAGTACTCACGGTTGCTTTTCTCCCTCTTTTCCCCTTTCCCTTCTACCTGGTTGTCGCAACCAGATGCTGGAGGCCTGGAGCCAGACGCCACCGTCGACGACGTCTACTACACCGGAGGTGC
>NW_021191508.1:0-2167 GCF_002162155.2 Triticum dicoccoides | reverse complement strand
AGACTTCTCATCATGAGTAAATAGGGTGGCTATATCATTTAGCTTGGTAAGATGTGCCACAACAGTTTTAGATTCAAGGCCATAAAAAGGATTAGATTCAACTAAAGTAATAATATCGGGATCAACATAGAATTCATGATCCTTATCAGTAACACCGATAGGTGAAGTAGCAAAAGTAGGATCGGGTTTCATTCTAGCATTAAGAGACTGCTGCTTCCATTTAGCTAATAATTTCTTAAGATCATTTCTCTCATTACAAGAAAGAATAGCTTCAGCAGCTTCTTTGTTCATAACATAACCCTTAGGAACAACAGGTAATACATAATCATTGGGGGAACATTCATCATCACTATCATCAATAATAGGTTCTTCAATATTTTCATTCCCCCTAACTCTAGCAAGTTGTTCATCAAGAAATTCACCTAATGGCAAAGTAGTATCACGCACAGAAGTAGTTTCATCATAAGTATAATGCAAAGCAGAAGTGGCATCATCGATAACATGCGACATATCAGAATTCATAGTAGTAGCAGGTTTAGGTGTCGCAAGCTTACTAATAACGGAAGGAGAATCTAGTGCAGAACTAGATGGCAGTTCCTTACCTCCCCTCGTAGTTGAGGGAAACACCTTGGTCTTAGCGTCTTTCAAGTTCTTCATAGTGATCAACAGATATAAATCCCAAGTGACTCAGAGAATAGATCTATGCTCCCGGCAACGACGCCAAAATTAGTCTTGATAACCCACAAGTGTAGGGGATCGCAACAGCTTTCGAGGGTGAAGTACAACCCAAATTTATTGATTCGACACAAGGGGAGCCAAAGAATATTCTTGAGTATTAGCAGTTGAGTTGTCAATTCAATCACACCTGGATAACTTAGTATCTGCAGCAAAGTATTTAGTAGCAAGAGTGGTATGATAGTAATGGTAACAGTAGCAACAGAAAAGATAAATGTTTTTGGGTTTTTGTAGTAGTTGTAACAGTAGCAACGAAAAAGTAAATAAGCGAAGAACAATATGTGAAAAGCTCGTAGGCAATGGATCAGTGATGGATAATTATGCTGGATGTGATTCCTCATGCAATAGTTATAACATAGGGTGATATAGAACTAGCTCCAATTCATCAATGTAATGTAGGCATGTATTCCGTAAATAGTCACACGTGCTTATGGAAAATAACTTGCATGACATCTTTTGTCCTACCCTCCCATGGCAGCGGGGTCGTAGTGGAAACTAAGGGATATTAAGGCCTCCTTTTAATAGAGAACCCGACCAAAGCAGTAACACATAGTGAATACATGAACTCCTCATACTACGGTCATCACCGAGAAGTATCCCGATTATTGTCACTTCGGGGTTGTCGGATCATAACACATAATAGGTGACTATAAACTTGCAAGATAGGATCAAGAACACACATATATTCATGAAAACATAATAGGTTCAGATCTGAAATCATGGTACTCGGGCCCTAGTGACAAGCATTAAGCATAGCAAAGTCATAGCAACATCAATCTCAGAACATAGTGGATACTAGGGATCAAACACTAACAAAACTAACTTGATTACATGGTAAATCTCATCCAACCCATCACCGTCCAGCAAGCCTACGATGGAATTACTCACGCATGGCGGTGAGCATCATGAAATTGGTGATGGAGGATGGTTGATGATGATGACGGCGACGAATCCCCCTCTCCGGAGCCCCGAACAGACTCCAGATCAGCCCTCCCGAGAGAGATTAGGGCTTGGCGGCGGCTGCGTGTTGTGAAACGCGATGAAAATTTCTCCTTTATTTTTTCTCCCTGAGACGGTATATATGGAGTTGAAGTTGAGGTCGGAGGAGGTCCGGGGGACCCACAAGATAGGAGGGTGCGCCCCTAGGGGGGGCGCCCCCCTGTATCGTGGACAGCCCATGGGCCCCCTGACCTTGATTCTTTTGCCAAAAATTCTTTTTAAATCTGAAAAGTGCCTCCGTGGATTTCCAGGACATTCCAAGAACTTTTCTTTTCTACACATAAAACAACATCATGGCAGTTCCGCTGAAAACAGCGTCAGTCCGGGTTAGTTTCATTCAAATCATGCAAGTTAGAGTCCACAACAAGGGCAAAAGTGTTTGAAAAAGTAGATACGTTGGAGATGTATCAATCTATGCTTGGTACACCGTGCC
>NW_021191507.1:0-1386 GCF_002162155.2 Triticum dicoccoides | reverse complement strand
GGGGCGTCGGCCCTGGAGGGTGGCGGCCGGTGAAGCTCGGGCTTCCCGCGACTAATGGCAGTTGCGAACCGCGACCAAAGGCCCTTTTTCCACCAGTGTTACTCACCAAATCCAGACCACAAATACACTTTCCAGATCCACTTGCTCATCTTATCTTTAGCATAGTAGCTAAAAGATTATGCCAAATCAGTCATAACCATAGCCACCCCCACATGTTAAGTAGCCATGGTGGCTACTTACTTAACCAGGAGCGATGGTAAACAAGTTAGGAAAAAAATCTTGGGTCAAATGTGTACAACCTTTTCTGTATAAATCGATGAGAATGCTCAGTTATTTCCCTGGAACTTCAAAAAATGTCCTCCCATAATATGACAAAACCTTCTACGAAAGTTCCATGACATACATGCTGATTCAAATTGTTTTTGGACAAACATGGTCATGCCGTGTCTCAACCCTCGAATATGTTTATTGGACTGAGCAATTTCTTTCTGAGAATGTTTATTTCTTATTTTAATTGGCTATTACAAAACTGACCTGTAGGTTGTTCCTACAATTTCTGCGAATTGGGCTCTGTTTTTCCTTCTGTACTCCACGTTTCTTTTCCGCTTTCGAGAGGCACAAACGTGACATGCCTCTCGCGCAAGGAAAAAAACGCATTTTTCCCGTTTCAGAGAGGCACGGTCGTACCTCTCGCGGAAACAAAAGCGTGCTTCTCGTGGAAGCAAATCCGTACCTCTCACGGAAGGTACAAAAATAAAAAATGTGTTTTTTTGTGCAAATCACGTTTTTTTGAAAAATGTTGTCAAAAAGCTAAGAGTGACTGGTGGAAAACCGAAAAACCCAAAAAAAACCCGAAAAAACAATCTAAAAAGCCAAAAACACGTGCAAAAAATAAAAATAATAAAATCCAGAAGGAGCGCACAGAGCGTGACACGTGGCAGCGATTGAGAGCGTGCAAGTGGCTAGCTCTCAGCCCACCCAAAGTGATCGTTGGAAGTGCTGCCGAAGGAGCACTCCTCAATTGGTTCCCCTCCTAAACACTACTTTGTATGTGGAAAAAAATAAGGCGGGTTCCATTTCCTGATTGACCGCAGATATCCTGGTAAGGTTTTCTAAAAGGAATGTGTTCTGATGTCTAGCAACGGTGTGACACGAAAAAAAAAGACCTATGGCGCTTACGCACTTTTAACAATACCCCAAATCCTGCGAGCGAGCCTACGACGCGGGTGAGACCAGACTTTTGCTGCAACTGGGCAAGTGGTTTGCTGAAAGCGGCCATCGGATTTGCTTGAATCGGTGATGCCTGGGAGCTATGACAGTAGCGGCGGCGCACCAAGGATGCAGTGACCCTCGACGCTGGGGGAGCATGACGGATGCGTGTCTGTG
>NW_021191506.1:0-1247 GCF_002162155.2 Triticum dicoccoides | reverse complement strand
AGGGATCATCTTATTTACTACCGTCGTCCTAAGTAAACAAGATGCATAATACATAATAAACATCACATGCAATTATATAGTTGTGACATGATATGGCCAATATCATATAGCTCCATTGATCTTCATCTTCGGGGCTCCATGATCATCTTGTCACCGGCTTGACACCATGATCTCCATCATCATGATCTCCATCATCGTGTCTTCATGAAGTTGTCACGCCAACGACTACTTCTACTTCTATGACTAACGTTTAGCAATAAAGTAAAGTAGTTTACATGGCGTTATTCAATGACACGTAGGTCATACAAAAAAATAATGACAACTCCTATGGCTCCTGCCGGTTGTCATACTCATCGACATGCAAGTCGTGAATCCTATTACAAAGAACATGATCTCATACATCACAATTCATCATTCATCACAACTTCTGGCCATATCACATCACATGATCAATCGCTGCAAAAACAAGTTAGACGTCCTTTGAATGTTGTTGCATCTTTTACGTGGCTGCAATTGGGTTCTAGCAAGAACGTTTTCTTACCTACGAATTACCACAACGTGATTTTGTCAACTTCTATTTACCCTTCATAAGGGCCCTGTTCATCGATTCTGCTCCAACTAAGGTGGGAGAGACAGACACCCGCCAGCCACCTTATGCAACTAGTGCATGTCAGTCGGTGGAACCGGTCTCACGTAAGCGTACGTGTAAGGTTGGTCCGGGCCGCTTCATCCCACAATACCGTTGAGCAAGAAAAGACTAGTAGAGGCAAGTAAGATGACAAAATCCACGCCCACAACAAAATTGTGTTCTACTCGTGCAAAGAGAACTACGCATAGACCTGGCTCATGATGCCACTGTTGGGGAACGTTGCAGAAAATTAAAATTTTTCCTACGGTTTCACCAAGATCCATCTATGAGTTCATCTAAGCAACGAGTCAAGGGAGAGAGTTTGCATCTACATACCACTTGTAGATCGCGTGCGGAAGCTTGCAAGGTGATGATGTAGTCGTACTCGACGCGATTCGAATCACCGATGACCAAGTGCTGAACGGACAGCACCTCCGCGTTCAACACACGTACGGGACGGGAGACGTCTCCTCCTTCTTGATCCAGCAAGGGGGAAGGAGAGGTTGAGGAAGACAGCTCCACCGGCAGCACGACGGCGTGGTGATGGTGGAGAGGCAGTACTCCGACAGGGCTTCGCCAAGCGCACAACGGAGGAGGAGAGGTGTTGGGGAGGGGAGGG
>NW_021191505.1:0-1627 GCF_002162155.2 Triticum dicoccoides | reverse complement strand
TTTTTTTTTTCATGGAGCGTGCACGCACATTGACAGGTTCTTTTTCTGTTTTTAATAGTTTGGATTTATTTGTTGAGATTAATTGTTTGGATCCTTCACACATCGATAAAAATCTTCGAGTCCATAACATGAATGTGTTAGTGTGCACACATGTCTTTGTTGTCCGAACTATGCATATATTGGGTTTTTGTTTTAAGGTTGAATTTGACTCATCTCTAAACAAAAAGTTAAATTTGACACTATTTATGTCCACCACGAACTCATACTGACTGGCTACTAGGACGCGAAAACTGAAAGGGAAACAAACACCATACATACATGAATAAGGATTAGGTAATGTTGGATTACTATATATATACAGATTATGACACACGGAGAAATATATAAGTGTCTCCAGGCGATATTGTTCCCAGTAGTCAATATCAAAACACAAGTCATGTGTATGTGGGTTTTTTCTCCCGTTCCAATGCACGGGCAGTTGTCCTAGTGTAGAGCCAAGAAAGTGGCGCCTTTTGAAAAGCGAGGAGAAATGGACACGATGGGCTAGGGATGGTATTTTACGTTCTCTCATTGAAGTACATTATTGATAGAGTTAAAATATATCATAATGATATTACTTGTGGCAAGAGCTTGCGAGCCGGAGTTGGCAATGATGTAAAGCAACGCCAGGACATGGATAAAAGCGAAGCTAGTGATGAATTAGGTGAAGGGAGATGATTGGCGGACATAGGAGGGGAGGAACTTAACATGTTAACTTTGGTACGGTATTTTATGTTTGCTCAAAGAAGTACATTATTGGTTAAGTTTGAAGGATACCATCAGGTGGAGCTCAAGCATTCGCTGTTTTATGGAGATGAGCAACCGGTGTGCTAAAGGAGCCAATTAATCATATTTTTTTTACATATTCAAAGAAGTACAATATTGGATAATGTAAAAGAAAGGTTCCTCATGGGGCTTCTTGTGCCAGAAATGTACCTCGGTGTGTCCTTGGCCTCTTTTAGATGAGAGTCATCTTGGTGTGCGAGCTTATCCTAGGACCATGGGTTGCTGAGATCAGTGTCATCTTGGTAGGCTGCCGGAGGTTTTCTTTAGCCAAGATGCATTGAGTGTGGTTGTCGGTTCAGTTGATGCTCTCTCGGGTTGGTTGGGGAGCGCCAACAAATGCATTTACCTCTGACCACGCCGAGTATCGTGGTCCACCAAGTTTCATACTTTTTATCATTTTTACGTGCAAAATTCATACAACAACAACAACAACAACAACAACAACAACAACAACAACAACAACAACAACAACAACAACAACAACAACAACAACAACGACGACGACGACGACGACGATGACGACGACGACAACGACGACGACGACGACGACGATGATGACGACAACAACGACGACGACGACAAAGCCTATAATCCCAAACAATTTGAGGTATACTTGAGGTGAAACCCATAAGATCTCGCAACCAACTCATGGTTATGGCACATGGATAGCAAGCTTCCACGCACCCCTGTTCACGGCTAGTTCTCTGGTGATATACTCCAATCCTTCAGATCTCACTTAAGGGACTCCTCCCATGTCAAGTTCAGTCTACCCCGACCTCTCTTGACATTTTCAGCACGCTTT
>NW_021191504.1:0-818 GCF_002162155.2 Triticum dicoccoides | reverse complement strand
AACTCCTACTCATGCTAGTGGGTTTCATCTATTTACTGTGGCAATGACAGGTCATGCAAAGGATAAAGGGGTTCAGCTACCGCAGCAAGTAACAGATGAATCGATGTTGTCCTAATGCAGTAAAAGAGAGCAGGAGCGAGAGAGTAGGATTGTATCGGAATGAACAAGGGGGTTTTGCTTGCCTGGCACTTCTGAAGATAACATTGAGTCTTCATCAGTGTCAACGATCACATCATCGGTACAACGTCTATCGAGGGGGAACAACACCGGCAAATACAGAAGAAACACGATCAATGCAATGCACAATATGATGCATGCTATGACATGGCAATATGAATGTGTTTTGAGCTAATGCAACTAGCAACAGATTAAATGAAGTTGGTTTGAATACAAGATTCAAATTCAAACTCCATATGTGATTATTCAAATGCCATTTAATTGATTTGTGCTAAACAGCAGCTATAAGTTGTTCTAACGTGCATGAAAATGGTACAGATGGATTCCTTGAATTTTTCTGATAATTTTTCATATATAAATTATTTAATTTGGAGTTACGGTTGAATTTCTATGATTTTTAGAAGTTTTTACAAATTTCTGGAATTTCCTGAATATTTATAAAATGAACTAAATTCCAGAAAAGGAATATTGCGTCAGCATGGCGTAAGGCTGAGGTCAGCAGGTCAACTGGGTCGCCCAGAGTCAAACCTGACGTGTGGGGGCCACACGTCAGTGACACAGGTTAGACAGGGGGGGGGGTTAGTTTAGTTTAATTAAAGATTAGGGGCACTAGGGCCCACATGTCAGTGTCAGGGGGTTAG
>NW_021191503.1:0-1115 GCF_002162155.2 Triticum dicoccoides | reverse complement strand
GCTCCGTCGCTGACGTCTGAAGTGCTTCGGCTGATACCACGACGTCGGGATACCCATAACTACTCCCACGTAGATGGTTAGTGCGTATAGGCTCGTAGCCAGACTCAGATCAAATACCAAGATCTCGTTAAGCGTGTTAAGTATCCACGAACGCCGAACAGGGCCAGGCCCACCTCTCTCCTAGGTGGTCTCAACCTGCCCTGTCGCTCCGCCACAAAGTAACAGTCGAGGGCCGTCGGGAACCCAGGCCCACCTCTACCGGGATGGAGCCACCTGTCCTTTCAGCCCCCTCGTCAGAATCACTTGCGGGTACTCAATGAGCTGACCCGACTTTAGTCACCATCTGAATAGTATGTAGGTATGTATAGTATATACCCGTGATCACCTCCCAAGTGATCACGGCCCGATAGTATAGCAAGGCAGACTGACAAGAATGTAGGGCCAATGATGATAAACTAGCATCCTATACTAAGCATTTAGGATTGCAGGTAAGGTATCAATAGATGTAGCGACAATGTCAGGCTATGCATCAGAATAGGATTAACGAAAGCAGTAACATGCTACACTACTCTAATGCAAGCAGTATAGAGGAGAATAGGCGATATCTGGTGATCAAGGGGGGGGCTTGCCTGGTTGCTCTGGCAAGAGAGAGGGGTCGTCAACTCCGTAGTCAAACTGGTCAGCAGCAGCGTCGGTCTCGTAGTCTACCGGAGAGAAGAGGGGGAAGAAATAATGAATACAGAGCAAACAAAGCATCACAAAATATAACAAGGCAATACGCGGTGTTCGGTGTGCCCTAACGCGGTAGTAAGTGATACCGACGAAAGGGGGAAACATCCGGGAAAGTATTCCCGGAGTTTCGCGTTTTCGGGCAGAGGAACCGGAGGGGGAAAGTTGCGGGTTCGATAGGTTAGGGGTGTGTGGCGGACGAACGGACCGCGTATCCGGATTCGTCTCGTCGTTCTGAGCAACTTTCATGTTGAAAATATTTTAATCCGAGTTACGGATTAAAAGATATGATTTTCTAAAGATTTAATCATTTTCTGATTTTAATTATTTATTTAACTTCAACATTATCCAAAACAGTGTTTGCTGACGTCATCATGACGTCAGCA
>NW_021191502.1:0-974 GCF_002162155.2 Triticum dicoccoides | reverse complement strand
TGTGACCAAGGGGTTGATCACGGGATGATGTGTTACGGAACGAGTAAAGAGACTTGCCGGTAACGAGATTGAACAAGGTATCGGTATACCGACGATCGAATCTCGGGCAAGTACAATACCGCTAGACAAAGGGAATTGTATACGGGATCGATTGAGTCCTTGACATCGTGGTTCATCCGATGAGATCATCGTGGAACATGTGGGAGCCAACATGGGTATCCAGATCCCGCTGTTGGTTATTGACCGGAGAACGTCTCGGTCATGTCTACATGTCTCCCGAACCCGTAGGGTCTACACACTTAAGGTTCGATGACGCTAGGGTTATAAAGGAAGTTTGTATGTGGTTACCGAATGTTGTTCGGAGTCCCGGATGAGATCCCGGACGTCACGAGGAGTTCCGGAATGGTCCGGAGGTAAAGATTTATATATGGAAAGTTGTTGTTCGGGTTCCGAAAAAAGTTCGGGTTTTTTCGGTATTGTATCGGGAAGCTTCCAGAAGGTTCCGGAGGATTTCGGAGGGGTCCGGAGGTCCGGAAATTGTTCCACCACGTCCAATACAGTAGCATGGGCTGTAGGGGGGCGCCCTAGCCTTAATGGGCCAGGGGCACCAGCCCCCCCAAGGCCCATGCGCATGGGAAGGGGAAAACCCTAAAGGGGGAGGCCTCCACTTGACTTGGGAGGCACTCCTCCCCCCTTGGCCGCCCCCCCTAGATGGGATCTAGGGCTGGCCGCACCCCTTGGGGTGGGAAACCCTAAAGGGGGCGCAGCCCCCTTCCCCCTATATATACTTGAGGTTTTGGGGCTGCCAGAGACATGAGTTCTCTCCCTCTATTGGTGCAGCCCTGCCTCTCCTCCTCCTCCTCTCCCGTGGTGCTTGGCGAAGCCCTGCTGGATTGCCACGCTCCTCCACCACCACCACGCCGTTGTGCTGCTGCTGGATGAAGTCTTCCTCAACCTCTCCCTCTCTCCTTGCT
>NW_021191501.1:0-1524 GCF_002162155.2 Triticum dicoccoides | reverse complement strand
GAAATTACTGCACCGGAGCCTCTAGTGGTCGAAATTACTGCACCGGAGCCTCTGGTGGTCGAAATTACTTCACCGGAGCCTCCTCGCTACCCCGTGGACGATATAAAGGAGATGAAAGAATGTCATCTGTATTATCCTATCGGGAACATGTCCATGAAGGTAGCCATCGGCAGTGCTTTACCATGTTTACCTGGAGCACTCCACCACAACAACCCCATTCAAGATGGCTATGCTCGTGTCACGGTGGAGGACATAGTCCAAGGGTTTGAGGACCTGGAGATTGACATTGCTACACCTGAAGGGGAGAAAAGACTTGGAGATGTCAAGCGCCATTTCATTCTATGGCAAAAGAAGTTTATCAAGTTTCCAGGCGAGGCGCCAAGGACAACAAGTCCACCCCCTACGGTGGTGGTGGTGGCGGTGGCGGTGGTGGTGGTGGTGGTGGTGGCGGCGGTTCACCTACACCTCCGTCACGTCAGCCGACGCCGCCCCCCAGTCCACAACGTCCGGCGGGTGATCAGCCGCCGCCCCCCAGTCCTCGTCCGGCGGGTGATCAGACGCCGCCCCCCAATCCACCTCCGGCAAAGAAGCAGAAGCAGTCCTGGATTATTAACCCGGACCCTTATGTACCTAAGACCACAAAGGTACCGGAGCCATCACTGAAGCCTCTCCCCACAAGGCCTTGGGAACGTAGTGCCGAGGAAGTCGATGCGGCGCGGCTGCTGATTTGGAGAAATGGAAGGCGGACTGCAAGAAGAAAAGAGAGCCCGAGCCCAAGCTTCTGATGAGCAAAAGAAGTGGGCTAAGTCATTTTTGAGCACACCGTCCCAAGCCGCGAAGAATCTGCCTAACGACTATGCACGTGAACTTCGCAGGCAGGCACTCATGTTCAAGGAGAACAAAGAGCGGGAGAAGGCCGAAAGTAAAAAAAGCGGGAAACAAGTTGCCCAGCTCGGGGAACAAAGTAAACAATCGATTGCCCCGCTTATAGTGGAAGCCTTCTGTCCGGATGCCCCCGAGATCATACAAGCTGCGGCAGCACAGAGATTGACTGTAACGAGTGCCAGAGAACAAGCGGCCAACTTAGGTATTACTCTTCGTGAACTGTTAGGCCTTGATGAGGCGCCAGTGAAGGAGGTAGTAATTACATATGTCAAGAATGGGCCTCTCGTCGAGCCTGCGCAGGAAAAGGATCTACCTCCACAAATGAAAGGTCTGCTGAAATGGTACAAGGGTTACATAAAAAATAAAAACGCCAAAGAATATATTTATGCGGAAGTTAGACATGAGCATCACTTCAAACATTACTATGTACAAATTGAACTGAGTGAATTGTTCCAGCTTTTCAATCTGCGCGAGCTCGATAAATCTATCATCAGTTGCTACGTTCTGTAAGTGATTTATTAATTTCTACCCCATCTCGTTCATATTGCCTGCACTATATATATGTCCTAACTATATTGTTGTGTCCGCTATTATACATGCAGAATGAAGATTAAGGAATGCAGAGTAAGGAACATCCAT
>NW_021191500.1:0-933 GCF_002162155.2 Triticum dicoccoides | reverse complement strand
CACCACTCTAAATAGGGGGTTGAATATAATGAAGAACAAGGATAAGCTCAGTAAGCCGACGTCAGCTGGTCGTGTGGCCGGCAAAGGCTTGTCGACAAAATGGGGGTCATACTATACCGCTGGTGTGCGGAAGGAGAAAAAGACCAGCTCGGAAAGCCAGGCGCGAGAGGTTCAAGAACTCAAGGCACAGGTGGCGCGGATTCCGGAGATTGTCCAAGAGCAAGTGGAACAACGACTCGGAGCGACGATCACCGCCCTTGTGCCTACCTTGATCTCGGGGTTGAGTGCGTGGATTGCAGGCGGCCAACAGGGGCCGCCCCCGATTCCTAGCTTCACGGCCAGCAACTCGCATAATGCGATGGCGGGGCCATTGGTGCCTCCGGCGGAGGCGGCATTGGTGTCTCCGACGCCGGCACGGGAGCTTAATGCACCCGGGTGTACGCCGGCCGGCACCTCTTTAGCAAGCGGCCGCTCCGTCAACTGCACGCCCGCCATTGGCGGTGCCTCGACATTAGCCGAGCTCGACGCCATCATCACGGTAACTAATTAAGCCTCTCTCGGTCGAGGACTTCATCTCCTTGCCTTTGACTGGGCATCCCTGACGCCCTACATGTTTTCGCAGGGCGCCGCCGACGTTCCGTGCACTCTCCTCCACTTCGTGAACAACGAGTTGGTCGATGTCGCCAAGGGCAAAATCGTTCAACCGGGCAACCCCTTGTTCCACGGTACCCAGATGCCACCCAACTTGTTTAGGGTTCAACTGGTTCGGGTGCTGCCAGGCTGCGATGACTTGTTACCTCCGATTCGACCCGTCGGGGCCGACGATGATGACGTGATGACCCTCAGCGCCTGCCTGAGCTGGCCCCTGCTTTGGCCGAAGAGCCAGATTCGTTTGGGGGCGGGGGACACCACCCCAAAGACAACACCGCCAGT
>NW_021191499.1:0-1054 GCF_002162155.2 Triticum dicoccoides | reverse complement strand
CGCTGACCAGTGGGCCCGACCCCCCCTAACCTTTTAATTAAACTAAATAAACCCCTGTTAACCCCCTGTCACTGACGTGTGGGTCCCACACGTCAGGTTTGACCCGGACCAGCCCGTTGACCTGCTGATGTCACTATGACGTCAGGCTGGCGCATTAATTCAATTACTGGATTTATTAATAATCAGGAAATTCCAGAAAATTGTATAAACTTCAATAATTCATAGAAAATTAACCGTAACTCCAAATTAAATAATTTATATATGAAAAATTATCAGGAAAATTCAAGGAATCCATCAGTACCATTTTCATGCATGTTAGAACAACTTATAGCTGCTGTTTAGCACAAATCAATTAAATGACATTTGAATAATCACATATGGAGTTTAAATTTGAATCTTGTATTCAAACCAACTTCATTTAATCTGTTGCTAGTTGCATTAGCTCAAAACACATTCATTTTGCCATGTCATGATCATGCATCATATTGTGCATTGCATTGATTGTGTTCCCTTCTGTGTTGCCGGTATTTGTCCCCTCTCGATAGACATGATACCGATGATGTGATCGTTGACACTGATGAAGACTCAATGTTATCTTCAGAAGTGCCAGGCAAGAAAAACCCCCTTGTTCATTCCGATACAATCCTACTCTCTCGCTCCTGCTCTCTTTTACTGCATTAGGACAACAACGATTCATCTGTTACTTGCTGCGGTAGCTGAACCCCTTTATCCTTTGCATGACCTGTCATTCCACAGTAAATAGATGAAACCCACTAGTATGAGTAGGAATTGTTTGAGCCCTGTTGTGCCTACTCATTCATGCTTGTTTGTCATGCCTGCTACTGCTTAGAGTTGAGTCAGGTCTGATTCATCGGGGATGAATCAGAGGCGTGTGAACATGTCCTACTGTGTGTGAGCTAAGTGTGTGAACACGATTTGGTAAAGGTAGCGGTGAGAGGCCATGTAGGAGTACATGGTGGGTTGTCTCATTGCAGCCGTCCTCAGGAACTGAGTTCTGTGTTTGTGATCCATGATTCAGCTACTACCATACATT
>NW_021191498.1:0-1490 GCF_002162155.2 Triticum dicoccoides | reverse complement strand
ATTACCATCCGCGTCCGTCTTCTTCTTAAAGATCCATTTGTTTTCTATCGCTTGCCGATCATCGGGCAAGTCTGTCAAAGTCCATACTTTGTTTTCATACATGGATTCTATCTCGGATTTCATGGCTTCAAGCCATTTGTTGGAATCCGGGCCCGCCATTGCTTCTTCATAGTTCGAAGGTTCATTGTTGTCTAACAACATGATTTCCAGGACAGGGTTGCCGTACCACTCTGGTGCGGAACGTGTCCTTGTGGACCTACGAAGTTCAGCAGTAACTTGATCCGAAGTACCTTGATCATTATCATGGTTTTCCTCTTCAGTTGGTGTGGGCATCACAGGAACGGTTTCCTGTGCTGCGTCACTATCCCGCTCAAGAGGTAGTACTTCATCGAGTTCTACTTTCCTCCCACTTACTTCTTTCGAGAGAAACTCTTTTACCAGAAAGCATCCGTTCTTGGCAACAAAGATCTTGCCTTCGGATCTTAAGTAGAAGGTATACCCTATAGTTTCCTTAGGGTATCCTATGAATACGCATTTTTCCGACTTGGGTTCGAGCTTTTCAGGTTGAAGTTTCTTGACATAAGCTTCGCATCCCCAAACTTTTAGAAACGACAGCTTAGGTTTCTTTCCAAATCATAATTCATACGGTGTCGTCTCAACGGATTTAGACGGTGCCCTATTTAAAGTGAATGTAGCTGTCTCTAGAGCGTATCCCCAAAATGATAGCGGTAAATCGGTAAGAGACATCATAGACCGCACCATATCCAATAGAGTGTGATTACGACGTTCGGACACACCGTTTCGCTGAGGTGTTCCAGGCGGCGTGAGCTGTGAAACGATTCCACATTTCTTTAAGTGTGTACCAAATTCGTGACTTAAGTATTCTCCTCCACGATCTGATCGTAAGAATTTTATCTTTCGGTCACGTTGATTCTCCACCTCATTCTGAAATTCCTTGAACTTTTCAAAGGTCTCAGACTTGTGTTTCATCAAGTAGACATACCCATATCTACTCAAGTCATCTGTGAGAGTGAGAACATAACGATATCCTCCGCGAGCCTCAACGCTCATTGGACCGCACACATCGGTATGTATGATTTCCAACAAGTTGGTTGCTCGCTCCATTGTTCCGGAGAACGGAGTCTTGGTCATTTTGCCCAAGAGGCATGGTTCGCACGTGTCAAACGATTCATAATCAAGAGACTCTAAAAGTCCATCGGCATGGAGCTTCTTCATGCGCTTGACACCAATGTGACCAAGGCGGCAGTGCCACAAGTATGTGGGACTATCGTTATCAACTTTAAATCTTTTGGCATCTACACTATGAACATGTGTAATATTACGCTCGAGATTCATTAAGAATAAACCATTGACCATCGGAGCATGACCATAAAACATATCTCTCATATAAATCGAACAACCATTATTCTCAGACTTAAATGAGTAGCCATCTCGTATTAAATGAGATCCAGATACAATGTTCATGCTCA